>NC_135542.1:67379898-67617398 GCF_045843805.1 Urocitellus parryii
TATACAGTGACACCCACAGGCTCTCTCAAGCTGAATTTCTCCAAAGCCAGAACCCCCAATCTTCCTTCAGTCTCTGAGGACCACAAGGACACTGCAGAACCATGAGTACCATCCTTCCCTTTTTCATTTTTGCCCTCCTCCCTTATTCTGCACTCACCTCCCAGAGGGACCATTACCAGGAATTTCCATTACAATTTCTAGGAGACTTACAGCAACTTGTTCAAACCATACTAACCATACAATCCTAGCTTGTTTCTTAAACTGCTGTGGTTCTGCAGAATCTAAGGGGCCTTGTTCTTTCCACTGAAAAAGGCAAACTTTGTCTATATCTACAGGAGGAATGCTATTTTTATGTTAATCAATCTGGTATAGTAAAGGACAAGAAAGGGGGTGGGGTTGTGACTCAGAGGCACAATGCTTGCCTATCATGTGTGAGGCACTGGGTTCAATCCTCAGCACCACATAAAAATGAAAAATAAAAATATTGTGTCAACCTGTAACTAAAAAATAAATATTTAAAAAAAAGACAAGATAAAAACAACTCCAACAGGACCTTAAACATCGGAAACAACAGCTCTCCTCTACTGAAGGATGATAGCTAAGAAACCTGCTTCTCCAGTGAGCACTTCTTTTCCTGACCCCTCTCCTTGTCATAGGCCTTCTGTTAATGCTTGCCCCCTGTGTCATTAGATTGGTTCAAGACCAGATCCAAAAAAAATCTCTAATCAAACTATGAACCAGCTTGTTACAAGAATACCAAACTCTCAACCAAAATTGGGGCAAGGGGCAGCATTACACCACAACTCAACCTCCTTCATAGTTTCAATGACATTCCACCCCACCAACAAGGGATTCAAATGTTGCCTCCTCCCAGCAGGAAGCAGTTACAAAAGATTGACCTATGTCCCAGTTCCCTGAGGAGCCCAATAAAAACAAAAAAATAGGGGAAAATAAGGTCCTTGCTTCAAATCTGGATGGCCATTTTAAGTGACAGTTTAAGAAAACAGTTTCACTTTCCCGCCCAAGGGCATTTCTGAGCATTTCTCATACCAACCCAATCCCTATCCACCTGCATTAGGACCTGCCCTGCTCTCATTCCCAGCCTCCCCAATAAAAGCCCCAGAATCAAGCCTATTTTGCCTCTCTTTCCTGTTGTCAGCCTTTAGAGTCAGCTCGGACAAATAAACTCTAGTGTGTACCTCTGCCTGGTCTCCTTCTTTCATTTCTCACTCAACCATCTCTTGTTCCTCGCTTTCCCTTCACTCTCTGATAAATGGATGCTGACTGAAGGAGGGATGGGGAGGAATGGGGGGACAGGGGGGTATGGGGGGATGGGGGTGGGTGGGGGGTGGGAAAAATGGAGGAACTTTAGGCAAAGAAAAGGGAGGATTAGGGAGGGGACATGGGGGCAGGAAAGATGGTGGAATAAGGTGGACATCATTATCCTAGGTACATGTATGACTGCATACACGGTGCCACACTACGTCATGCACAACCAGAGAAATGAAAAGTTGTGCTGCAATTATGTACAATGAATCAAAATGCATTCTGCTATCATACATACCTAATTAAAATAAATTAATTTTTTAAAAATAAAAATGTTTGTCGATATATAACAACCTAAAAATTGTACATATTTATGGGTTATCATATGATGTTTTTCAATACATGTATACACTGCCTAACATTTAAATCAGGTTAAATATATTTGTCTTCTCAAACATTTATTCCTTTAGGGTAAAAACATTTCAAATCCTTTCTTCTAACTTCCTGAAATACACAATACATAATTATTATCCAAAATCATCCAACTGCAATAACTAGCACATCAGAACTTCTTACTCCTATCTGTGGCTTAGTTCCCATTGATCAACCTTCCCTATTGCTCTCCACTCCATTTTTAACAAAATATGAAAGACACATTTTCAGTTCCCATGCTACTTTATCTTTGTAGTATTATACAACATGACTTCTGCCTCTTTGATTTCTCACTCCTGCTACTAGTATGACCCAACATTCCTTTTATCTTACATATACTATAATGTGCATTCAAGATACCTGGAAATCTTGTGAAAATCAAGTTCTGATTCAATAGGCATGGTGGGGCTCAAGAGACTCTGAATGGGGCTTATTGCTACTCAAAACAGACCGGCAGCATTGGGATAGCTCTCCCCACCCCTTGCCATTTCTCATCCTATAGGTCTTTGAAAAGGGTGCAAAAGTTTGTATTTCTAACAAACCCTCAGAAAATACTGATGCTGCTGGTCCAGGAATCATATTTTGTTCTCAGTCTGATTGTACACAACAATCACCTGTGGAATTTTAAAGATCAGTTTGCAAACTTGTGAGGCATGCCCCATTACCAACAACAATAATTAAATTAACATAACCAGAGAAGTAGGTATTTTTAAAAGCTCCCCTACTGAATCTTAACATTTCTAATTTAGATAATTTAGGAGTGTAAGAAGAGGTTACTGGTGAAAAGAAAATAGTATAGAATGACTCCTAGTTAAAAGACATACTGTAACTGTAACACACTACAATTTCTTAAATATCTTCTCTACCCAATACTACCCTGTAAATAAGCACTAGATTTTTTTTTAACCTTTATCTTTTTTTTTTTTAATTGTAGGTGGACATGATACCTTTATTTTATTTTTATGTGGTGCTGAGGATTGAATCCAGTGCCTCCAAGCGCTCTACCTCTGAGCTTCAACCCAGCCCAGCACTAGAAATTTAACAACTGTGTCCTGGACCACACCTCTATAATAGTACCATGAGGATAAAACAAATGATGGTTAATCACAAAATTCACAGAAGAAAAATCTATATTTGTGAGATAAATTATGGATTTTACTATTTTTAAAATAGTATTAAAACTTAGCTTTAAACAGTAAACCTGGTACAAGATTAGGGTCTTAAAGAAAATCTAAGACTATTATGAAGACAAATGTAATCTATAATATTATTTATTTTTTCATTTTTGCTGAAAATGTTATATTATCTGATTATATAAATAAATCCTTATTGTAACACACATACACACACATAAAAAGAATACCAACTGAAAGTCAAAGTTCCTGAGTTAAATAACTTTTACAATTTGGCCAAACTTATCCAAATCTTTTTAGAAATTATAAACCATTAAACAAAAAGTTATAGTGTATAATATAGCATAAGTCACAATGTACCTATCAACCAGCTAAGAAATAAAAGACTATAGATATAATTGAGACTCCTGGTGTAGCTCTCTGAGATTGATTCTTCTCTCATTCATACTCCATTCAAAGAAATAACTATCTTAAATTCCTATACTTATTTTTATATACTTAATATGCATGTATTCATAAGTTATATTTTAATATTTTAAAATTTTTTATCCATTACATAATACTACACTTATTCTACAACTTGCTTTTTCTCTTTGCATTATATCCTGATATTTATCTACATCAATACAGGTAGCTCTAACTGGGACATTTTCACTAATATATACTATTACACAATATGAGTACACTGGTTTATTTTTCCATTTTCCAGATAATGGGCATATTTTGAAATTTACACCAGAATAAGTAGGGCTTCAAAGAACTCCTTATACTTGTCTTCTTGCACCCAAGTGATAGGATTTTTCTAGACTATGTATTTCTAGCCACAGAATTGCTGAGTCATAGAATCTCCATTTCCAACATTACCAATTTCTAACTGCTGTCTAAAGTGGTTGCACCAATTTATACTCCTATGAACAATGTACAGGATTACCAATGTTCCCTCTGCTTAATATTTGAATTGTCTGACTAATTTTTGACAATCTGAAGGGTTTCTCATCAGAACTTTAATTTGCATTTCTTTTGCTACTATTGTGATAATTTTTTTCTGTATTTTTCTTTGTGTATCCATGTCTATGAACTAACTACCTTTTGCCTATTTTTATGTTGAATTTTTTTTCTCATTTTGCAGCAGATCCTTATGTATTCTGGATAATTTATATGTTATATGTTGCAAATACTTTCCCTCACTGTCTATGAACTATCTATGTATTGTGTTCTGTTTCAGATTCTAACACAAAATTCATTAATCTTTTCTTTTGGTTATATTTTTAATGTTATATATTTTTTCAATGATCATGATAATTACTAATTTTAAACAATGAAAATATCTTGAAGTTTTATAAATCAAGACAGTGATTTTTGTTCCAGTGTATGAAAATAGAAGGTGAACTGAGTAGAAAACGACACAAATCTAGTTTCACTGTCAAGGTCACTGACAGAGCAAAAGCAAACAAAAATATTATCACTGTTGGGGTATTAGTGAAAGGTGAGTCACATAATACTAATATTTCACATTTATTTTAAAGATAAGCAATACTACAACATTAGGGTATATGTGTATATATATAGATTTTTACATTGTTGGTGATTTCTAAAAACATGAGAATGCTAAAGCTAATATTTCCATGTAGGAAGCCTAATTTATCCCAAAGGGATAAAGCATTCAAATAAAAATTTTAAAACTTGAAATTTAAGAAATAAACCAGGTGCTGTGGTGCATGCCTGTAATCCCAGCGGCTTGGGTGGCTAAGGCAGGAGGACTGCGAGTTCAAAGCCAGCCCCAGCAAAAGCATGGCGCTAAGCAACTCAGTGAGACCCTGTCTCTAAATAAAATACAAAATAGGGCTGGGGATGTGGCTCAGTGGTGGAGTGCCCCTGAGTTCAATCCCCAGTACCCCCCCAAAAAAATTTTAAGGAATAATTAGCAAATTCTAATACATGAGTCTATCAGGGTCAATTACTTATTTGCATTCTGTGTGTGTGGGGGTCTCTTCATGGTCATGAATAAAATATCTAAGTCCAAGGCTAAGTTTGAATTTCATTCATAACATAAAGCAGATTCAGTATATCTTTTTTCTTGGGACTTAGAGTCGAGAGACAAGATTGCAAAAACATTTTAGCAAGGAATTTACCTGGGTGAATGAATAATACCTCAGTTTTAAGATAGTTTCATTTTGTATTTATTTCAAAATATTGCATTAGTGTAAATGGCAAAAAGCCAAACAAATTACCTAAATGACTGTCTATGGGGCAGACTCTCTTCTGCAACCCATTCTACAATGACAAACAGTTCAGAGACATAAGTATTTTACAGATTTGAGTAAAAAATATAGAATAGATTAACTTTTATACACTTAAACTAAAATTACACTTAATAATCTCTACTTGTTCACTATAAAACAGTTTTCAACAAACTAATGTTAGCATCAAAGAGTTGCTTTTAGTTTTATTAGTTTGTTTTTACCCAGAATTAAGCACAAAGCGGGTAGTGAAATAAAATGCAAATTCCTACCTTTAGGGTTCTACCATGAAAAATTTCAGCTGGGAAGATGAATTTCCTTTTACAGTGATTCCTCATTATCCACAATGAGAAATAAAGATGGCCTGGATACAGAATCCACTAAGGGTTCCAAAAACTTATTTTGGACAACCATTTCATATTCTAACATCATCAAATGATCTAACAGAGAAGCACAAAAGGAGAAAAGAGGCTGTTCTGAGTCCTTCCTACTACACTGCACATGCTCATTACCAAATAGAGGTGTTAATGAGCATGAAAGTATCTAGAACACACTCCAAAGAAAAAATAAATAGCAAGTAAATCCAACTTAATTTAAGTTGTGCTTTCAGGGTATGACAAGGCCAAGCTAAACCACCATTCCCCACGTCCCACAGAACTTCCACAGCCAATCCTGCATCATCCTGCTCTCACCCGGAGTGTTTTCTTGGGAGTAACACCAAGCCACTTTCCAGCAAAGTCTTTAGGGGTCAGTTAGGGATATGCTGTCATTCGACCACACTGGCGGCCTCTCTCTTCAGAAATAATGACAGGCATGTGTTTTTAAAATCAGCTCTCTCCATTTTCTAAGACACGGATTGGAATGCTGCCTTTAGCATTTTAGCTGTTATTAAACCAAAAGAATTTCAGTTTCTATTGAAATAATATTATAGTTTCTATTTAACACTTTCATTGAATAGTTTTCATTTCTTAAATCAATAATGTTTGTCCAGCTACTTATATCTTAAATTGGAATGAATGTAAGTATTAAATTTATACTAAAACCACGGGAAGGTTTCAACTACAAAGCTAAGTTCTTCTAGGGTTGTATTGAAAATCCATTGTATCAAGACTAAGCAGTATGTTGCCTGAGACATGGAAAGGGATATTTTTATTTATATATTTATATAAATAATTTTTTCTACTACATATTCACTACAGAAAGCTTGAAAAAGTGAAAAAAAATTCCCCCATCACATCAACCAAACACATAAATTATAGTAACTTTCCAGGTACATTTTTTTCTTTTGATGTAAATACATAGCTATATTTTAAAAACACATGTTAGTTTTATCTATAACAACACCTTTGCTGCAATTTAAAAATATTGTGTCAGGAGCAATTTTCTTATGTTTGTAAATCCTTGAAAGCCTGAATTTTTAATGGCTGTATAATATTTCAACTAACATACATATCATAATTGGTTTAATTATTCTCCTACTATAATTGCTTCCAATATTTTGCAATTTGTCCAGCAAAATTGTATATAAGTGTTACCAGAAGTTCTTATTACTACCTTGGAATTACTAAAAGAAGAATTTCCAGGTAAAAAGAATATATTTTTTAAAAAGTGACTATTTGCTAGAAATAGCAATATATACTTCTACAAGCAGTGTATATGAATGCTTGTTACATCATATCCTTCCCACCTACACATATTTTTATTACAACTTTATTCAACTGTTATGTTGAAATAACAACACCTTGTTTGATAAAAAAGATAAATTTCTATTCTTTTCATGATAAATGGCATGTAAAGAAAGGCTCCTTATATATATTTTATGTAAATGTTTGACAGAAACTAACATATAAATGTATACAAATCAACAAAAAATCTTAATAGTAAAATATGTAGTTATCAAAACATACATATAAACTTGAGGCAAAAAAGTTTTTCCAATTCATCATCTGGTTTAAAATTTATGTGTTAACAAATGACCTGTACATGTTTTGGACTGTAGTTCCAGCCAGTTTTATCTTTGTGGGAGTGATTCTTCACACTAGTGTCTTTCTGGAATTCCTGAAATTTCCATTCACTAATAGGATCCTTTCTTATTTTTCTAGTCATTATCATTCAGACAGACAAATATGCATTCACATGGGTATAGATACACATGTACACCTTTTCTGTTATTTCAGAGAATTGGAGTTGTGAATACATTGGCAGTAGTGGTAGGGCAGTTAAAGAATATCATAAGTTCAACCTACCATCTGACTACTTTCTCAATTTTATTATTTGTTAAACAGTATGCACTCCAATTTCATAGGGCTCTTTCTTTTTATCTCAGACTTGTAGATGCAACTTCTGTTTAACATCTTTACTTAGATTTCTTATAAGTATCTAAAACCAACATGTTCAAAACTGAATTACCCAAAATCTACATTACTAAGGCATCAGACACATACCAGAACCCATGGAGCAAATTCTTGACAATTTCTTTTCTCTTACTTATCATGAAGTAGTCCCTACAAAATAGACTTAATTTCTTTTCATCTTTACAGCCATTAACTTTGTCCAAGCACCATTATCTCTTACCTGGGCTACTTTAACAGCCACTTAATTGGCTTTATTGCTTTTCCTCTTCCTCTCTAATCCATTTTCACCAGAATACCAAAGTCAACGTTTATAAATACAAAAAAGATCCGAGTCAATCCCTTGCTAAAACTCTTCTATGTCTTATTGCTATTGCAATAATTTCACTCTTTCCATTAAAGTCAATTTCTTATTAGGTCTCTGATATTTACTTAAGGACCTCATTGATACTAGTGACTTATTAGCCTGCTTGGGTTCTAGAAATTTGAAATCTTGGCTCTTTTTCTTATCCTACCTACCTTGCTAAGATGACCCATAATTTCATCTAATAAAACTACAATTCCCCTCACAAAAACTGTCTATATCACAAATCTGTTTTAAGTTATAATCTTTTAGAAACCAGGTTTTTGTATCTACTTGTAGCTAAATCCCTTTAGTAACTATTTTTTCCCAAATGAACAAGGCCAGTTAAACCTCTGAATGCCTCTTAGTCCAACTTCCTATAAAATGGAAATATTCATATAGTTTCAATATATGGCAAGTTCGTACAAACTTTGTCACCATATAATCCTGAGTAAAAATTCTTACTCTAAGGCACAGCCATTATTTCTGTCAAGTGAGGAAGTAAGGTTGTATGATTTATAAGGTCTCTTCTATTTCTAGTAATCACAGATTTCATGAGTGAATGTACAATACAATAATTATCACTTAAAGTCCATGAAGATTGTAATCATATTGTATTATAGTCACAATTGCAATAGAAGGTAATATTCTATTTTAGATTTAAGAAGATTTTATCAAAGAGAAAAACAATTTGACCCAAGCTTTTTGGAGACAAATTTAAGCCCCATAAACTATCCGGCTACCACCATGAATCCACACTATTAAAGATTCAGTGCTGTTTCCAATTGCTCAATGAACACATAGAACCTTAAGAATTGAAAATACAGTAACAACAAAAACAACAACTACTACTACTAGTACTGTTGCTGCTGCTACTACTGGTACTATACAGTAACAACAATTGGTAAGTTTTAGACTATTCTAGGTAATAATCAAAACCCAATTACAACAATCAAACAAATGGAAAATAGGGGGAAAATAAGGCACAGTAGGGACCAAAAGCTTCTTCCTGAAAGATCAATAAAGTTCAATGGTTCATATTGGTTTACACAAAGAACCAAAATGTGCCCCCTCCATTCCACACTCTTTCCATTTTTATAATAGTATTAAAAGGAAAGGCTCTCCAAATTGTTACTGGTTTGATCTAAAGGTTTACTAGTTTTTACATTTGACTAGAGACCATTCTAAGACTTGATCAAGATCACAAACACAAGAAAAAGCAAGAATTCTCTCCTTCCCCAGTAACTTATAACTCCTAACTACCTCCTCACAAACAGTATGACCTTTAAAAATGGAAATCTATTCCCACTAACACTTAATTACTATGCCAGATTTGAGCACTGCTCTTTGTATTGATGGATTTCATAAATTAAATGATCCACATTGCTTTACCTGATACATTCCAACTCCAATGTGCTTCGGCTCAATTTTCACTAGCTCAGCTAATGGATCTTGTACACGCCTTGCTATGGAAACTGAAAAAAAACAGAATCAGAAAACAAGTATGACTTAATGTGAAAAGCAGTACTCAGATAATTACTTATGTTAGTTCCTCATAATTTAAGTACTTAATCCTATCCCTACTTATACTGCCCTCCAAGGACAAACAATTTAAATTTCAAAGTTCTCTTTCTTTCCCATGCAAAATTTCAGAATTAATCATGCCATTCTAGGCATTCTTGAGCATAAATAGACTAAAAAGAATTATAGACTTGAAAAAAACAATCATAACACTTAGTTCACATACCTATACAATTATCTGTTCATTCTTAAAGAATAGGATATTTCATGCTTAAAAAAGTGAGTAGATATTTGTTTTATTTTTAAATAATTATAATTATAAATATGATGTAGGGCAAGCCCAAGATGGCTATATTTAGGATCCTTTGTCAAGGCTTCTGGCAGATTATGTTTTTAGTATGAAGCCAAGATCATGACTACCCTGATTCTGCATATATATCAAGGTTATAAATGTTTGCTTGTGAGCATATGCCCACTTATGTAACCTGAAGGCAATGGGATTCTTTTGTTTGGCCTGCATATAAAAAAAGGCCTATGGAAATGGCTCAGGGATCTAAATGGAACTGGCTGGGAAAAAAATGGGGAAAAAATGAGGTTGGAGGCTGGGGGACTGCTGCTGCCTCTGAATACAGAATGTCTACTATCCTAACTGTGTTGTACATCTTCTTCCACCTGCCAGGATCCCAAATCTGTTTCCCAGAGTCTGAGCCTCCCCCACAACATATGACTTGTAGTTATATGTCAAATATGCTATCAGGACTAGATCCTGTGATAATAATGAATAAATAATGAATCATATCTTAATGCAAGCAGAGATACTGAGTCTACTAGCTAGTGAATACACTTGTATGCCACTGAATATGACTGCAGGAGTGCATTGCGAGGCGCTCTAGCCCAACTGCTTGTCTTGTAACACATATACAGTTCTAATCACATCCCTTTCTTGACCATCACAATCCATACTCAAGAAACTTGAAAAATAACTTCAAACATACTTTTATCTACATCATGATTTTTTACCTAATCATCATTTACTGCCATCATTTTAACCAAACAATAAAACTTCTATATAATTGAACTTACAGATTTAGGTAGAGAAAACATATTTATTATGACTTTTATGGATATTTCTAAAGGCACCCACCCCAACCCCAACCCAAGTAGCACAGTAACACCGAACAGCTTCATACATATATACACACTATTATATACAATACACTAATATATATTATCAAGTACTGTTGTGTACATACATAGTTACATTGAGTACTTTATGTACACTTTATTTAAATAAAGCTATCTTGTGTTATTTTCTAAATACATGAAAGCCAATCAGTGTTACCTACTCATATTGACTGGATGCAATGTAAATTCATTAAGTGAAAACATTGTAACACTACCAAAGGAAATTCATGCTTGCTTTCATATTAAACTGTTTAGGTCTAGCAACAAAAGTCACCTCTTGTAAGAGATCTTCAGATTCTCTAGTCCTCTCTCGTCAGAAAATAAGATCTACTGTGAACATCAAGTTCACTATATGGACACTGTCATTTTTATGTCCTCTCTTAATATATGTAACACATTGACAAAGGCAATTTGCAAAGTAAGTTTAGATATTAGTAACCTGGTGACATACAATCTGCCTATTTCTCTTACAGAAGAGAGGATTTCAAGGCCTTCACATATACCTTTCAATCAAAACTCACAAAAGCAGAGCTGAGGGTTTACTCAGTGGTAAAGCACAAGCAAGTTCCTGAGTTCAATCCCCAGCACCATCAAAAGAAAAAAAAAAAAAAATCACAAAAGGTTAATCAGTGGGGGGTGGGGGGGCTGGGGTTGTGGCTCAGTGGTAGATCACTTGCCTAGCACATGTGATTCCCTGGGTTTGATCCTCAGCATCACATTAAAAAAATAAATAAATAAAACAAAGGTATTGTGTCCAACTCCAACTAAAAAATAAATATTAAAAAAAGGTTAATTAGGTGTAAACACTGCAGTCTATAAAAGAAATGCTTTCCTCTAATAATGCTACAATTACAAAATGAAAATACAGTGCTACTAGTGATGTACTTGAATTTCTATAAATCAAACATTTATTTATCCTAGCTTTAAATCTATAATGCAGTAAGAATGATTTTCAGGGCTGGGGATGTGGCTCAAGCGGTAGCGTGCTCGCCTGGCATGCGTGTGGCCCGTGTTCGATCCTCAGCACCACATACAAACAAAGATGTTGTGTCTGCCGAAAACTAAAAAATACATATTTAAAAAAAATTCTCATTCTCTCTCTCTCTCAAAAAAAAGAATGATTTTCAAAAAACATATATATATATATATATAGCCAAAATACTTTAAGAATAAAAAAACACCCAAAGAATAAACCAAGTTAAAATATAGGCATCAGAATATTTAAGTGTAGAAAGGCAAGTACTAGAAATGCAATAAAAGAAAATCAATAATGGGTAAATCTCTTAAATCTACCCCTACCAGAAAACCCACATTATGAAACTCTAAACAGAAACTGGTTAAAGCAATTGCATAATTTGTTAAGTGTGGGTACAGCCTCATAGTTAAAATTTTTCGGAAATACACAAAAGGGTTTTAAGCTATTTTCTATTCTGTTTGCATCTAATTGCTGTGTTCCCTTTTGCATTCTAATATTACTAAATGCAGCAGAGCAATGGAATGGAAATTGGGGCTTCTAGGTGACATGTAAATGCTACATAAGTCCAGAGCCTCTGGAGTTACAGTGCTTCCAATAAACAGCCTTGACAGACAACCTAATGTTTCTCCAGCTGGTATTTCCCTCTCAGATGCTATTCACTCTGTATAGTCTAAAAACTTAAGTATGGAAGAAAAGGAAGGAGGGGTAGAGAGGATGAAAGATGAACACCAGTCAAGACAGATTCAGTCACATGTTCAGGCTTTGGAGAGAAATTGACAAGATCACCAAGCAAGAGTTACTTAGTACACATGATAAAGCAGAGCTCCAGTGGATAATAATCAGGCTTGGCAAAAGATTCCCACAAGGAAAAAGTAAGAGATAACTCAGGAAAAGAGAATATATAAGCTAGTTTACCAAAAGAATTTTTTAAAAAAGGAAGTTGTAGACCCAATCTTAGGGGACATCTTTATTTTGAGATGGAGAGGAAAAGGTAGAAATAGTGGAAAAAAGCAACAAATGAATCATAAGGAGACTACAGTAACTGATGTAAGTCAATATGATTTCTGGGAAATGTTAAACATACAGTTACCACATACCCTCAAATTTTTATTCCTAGGTAGATACTCAAAAGAAATGGAAACATGTCCACATAAGACCTTATCAATGAATGTTCACAGAAACATTATCTAAAATAACCAAAAAAAAAGTAAAAACATCATAAATATCCATCAACTGATGAATGGATAAACAAAATGTGGTCTACCCATTCAAAAGAGTATCATTTGGTAACACGACAGAGTGAAATGTTGATATATACTTTGAGGAAGAGCATGGATGAACCTGGGAAACATTATGCTAAGTGAAGAAGCCAGACATAAAAAACCACATACCGTATGATTCTAATCAAATGAACAGTCCAGAACAAGCAAATCCACATAGTTAGATGGCAGATTAGTTTGCCAAGAGTTGGCGTGGTAAATGGGAAGGGTGGGCTGAATGGAACCCAAATACTGCTTTATACACATGTGAGATCAATATTTTCCTATACCAATGCTACTTTTTATCATTGTTCAGGAAATAATATTAGTTAATGTGCTTTAACAAAAAGGAAGATATAAATATAAATACAGTATAAAAACTAGATTATTATTATTTTTATTTGCAGATGATATTTGTCTACCTAAAAAACTAAAGTAGCAAGTGAACTGAAAAAATGTAAGAACTAATAAGATTCCAATCAGTCTGGCTGGTTTCAACACACAGTCAAAACATGATGCTCTATCTTATGCACTCAACAGCCAATAAGAAATGGACTGGGGAATGGAAAAAAAATGGGGAGATGTTGGTCAAAGGGTACAAACATGCAGTTATAAGATAAGTAAGTTCTGGAGATCTAATATACAGTGTGGTAAATTAAAATTAAAAACAAGCAAAACAAAAGGATCATTTACCATATATGTAGTGTGTGTGTGTGTGTGTGTGTGTGTGTGTCTACTTAATCTCCGAGAGAAATAAAAAAGTCCAGAAACTGGACAAAAGGATAGATGCTAACAGAATTTTGCTCTATATCTTACAGAATTTAAAAACTGTTTATTAAATGGATTTAAAGTTTATTTGGAAAAAAAGAAACACCTAAGAACAATTAAAAAAGATAAAAGCACTCCTATTATAAGTCACAAAAACAGAATCTTGAATTGTGTTAAACTACATAGACCAATGAAAAGAGCATAGAAAGTACACATGAAATTTTAGTTGTTAATAAATAGTAATTTGGTAAACCGTAGTGTCATTAAATGTGTAAAAGAAAATTATTAATAAGGGTATTGAGCTAAGAAGCATTAGAGGAAAAAATGTGTTAGATACATAAAGGAGGATAGTGAGTCCAGATTTAGTGAAGATCGTCACCCTAAAAGGTTAGCAACACCTTTCTCATACGGCTAAGTTACACTGTGTACAACTTGCATGCTGATATACAGTAGTCTGAAAGCAACACCTCTCACCCCCTTTCATTACATGCCTTGTATCCAAAAAATAAAAATGGTTCCAGGGCCCTTGAGTTCTATGAAATACCCAGAATCCTAAAGCTTCTAGAGTAAATCAAATCATTGCCTAAAAAAGACTCTACTAAACAGTCCACTTTTAATTTTGTCTTATTATATTATCTAACAATATTAAATAGAGGTATTTCTTTTTAAGATCCAATATTCATCTTGTTTTATCTTTCCCCTTGTCAGGAAGGAACAAAGGAAAATCCATAAAATTTCTCAATGTAGTTTTTTAATTTTCATTCAATAACATCAAATTTGAATTGTTTTCATTATAAAGTTTATTAAGGATGGGCACAGTGGTCCAACCCTGCAATCCCAGATACTTGGGAGACTGTGGCAGGAGAATCACAAGTTGAAGGCCAGCTTGGGTGATTTAGTGAGAACCTGGCTCAAATAAAAAATGATGAGGCAGGAGGATTGTATGTTCAAAGCCAGCCTCAGCAAAAGCAGGGCACTAAGCAACTCAGTGAGACCCTGTATAGGGCTAGGGATGTGGCTCAGTGGCTGAGGGTCCCTGAGTTCAATTCCCAGTACCGCCCCCCAAAAATAAGTAAATAAAATAAATTAAAAATGAAAAAAGGGCTAGAGATGTAGCTCAGAGGTAGAGTATTCAATCCCCAGTGCCATTAAGAAAACCCACTTTATTAAAATGTAATGTTAATAATTTTGATGTCAACATATCACCTTGACTCTGTTGAATAAGAAGCTAACAAATACGTTAATGTAGTTTAAAAAAATCACTATACATCTTGATTGTAACAGAGTTGGTAGAGGTTATATAAGTTAATCAAAATTCATAGATGGTGAATTCATCATTTTCTGTAATGAATTTTAAAGGAAAAATTTAAAGAATAATGTCTTCCTTTTGAAAGGATGAATTTTACTTTATGGATGTATCTCTAAATGAATGGAATACTTCTATTTCTCTGAGAATGTTAAACATTTCCTTATTTTTCTTCTGCCAACATCAATTCTATTTCCTCCGTAGCTTTTTCCCCTGGTGTATTTTGACATGTCATAAGTAAGTTTTCCTTATACGTTAGGTGACCCTTAACTGTCCACAACGGGCAGGGTACGAACAAGCTGACTGGAAGTACTTTCTTCAAAGGTAAGCGTTACCGCTGGCATCAATACAGGGTGCTCTGGTCATTTCTCTATGGAATCTCTGATCTTGGTATCTTTAGGTATTATCTCTTGTGTTGGTCAAAGCTATCAATTTTCATAAAAGGTTTGTTCCTCTCTAAATACTCTTTATGGCATCCCCACTCCTGTATGTAAGCTGTGTCCACCACTGTAGAAACTTTCTGTTTCACCACTCCAGAAAACAAATCTCTAGTCTTCAGTAAAGGCGGAAAAATAACAGTAACCTAACTATGTGGAAGGAAAGGTCTAACTGTTGCTATCTTATTGAGGTGAAAGTTATATAACATATAATTAATCATTTTTAAAAGTGTACAAGTCAGTGCTACTCACTACACTTACAATGTTAAGCAACCATCACATCTATCATTACACCAAAAGAAAACCTTGTACCCATTTAAGCAGTCATTTCCATTTCTCTATAGTGCCTGATAACCACAACTGGCTGCCTATCTTACAAATTCTCCTAATCTGCACATTTCATATAAATGTAATCAGACAAATGTGGTCTTTTGTGACTGGCTTTCTCCACTTGGTTTAATATTTTCAAGGTTCATCAAGTTGCAGCAAGTATCAGTACTCTACTCTTTTTCATGGCTGAATAATATTCTAATGTATGAATACAACACATTCATCTGCTGATAAGATATTTGAGTTGTTTCCAGCTTTTGACTGCTGTGAATAGTGCTATCAGCATTTGCATTACAAGCATTTTAGTTCCTATTTTCTATTCTTTGGGGTATATACCTAGAAGTGCAGTTGCTGGTCAGGTTGTAATTCTATGCTTAACCTGGTCTCTTTGATTTTGAAACAGACTTTCAACCAATCCTCTTATTTCAGAACCACCCTTGGCCTTCCCAGCATACCTCCAAAGGTACTTCATACCACTTTCCTGAATCAGGAGGGATTGCATAAGCCATATCATCACATTAGTCTTCTGTTTTCTACAATGCTGCTGTCTTACAATTCAACTTTCTCCAGCTGGCTAGGTCACTTATAACTCATCTAACTGGCTTCTAGTTTCAAAACTTTTTGTTGCTGCTTTCTCTTCTCTCATTCTTTTTGTCCTAGAGGGCTTATTTCTTATTCCTTTAAACAGAATGTTTCTGTCATTTTAATAGAATTTCAGAAGGGATGGAAGACATAAAAAGTATACTCCATTTCCCATTTTAAGTCAGAAATCAATAAACATTTTAGTATCATCTGTTAGTTTATCCATTCAGATTGAAGGCCTTTCCTGTACAATGTACTTATTATGGGAGAGATAAGCATTGATAAAACAACTTCTATTTTCAATAAGATGATAAACTGACCAAGGTGATGTAGTAATACAAAGGTCATTCTCTTATGTATGTCTAACACTTGCATGGCTGCTGAGGTTCTATTATATAAAAGTAAACTTACAAAGAATTTGTATTAGCCCATTTTCTGTTGCTATAACAGAATACCTTAAACTGGATAATGTCTTAAATAAAAAGGTTTATTTAACTCACAGTATTTTGGGAGCCTAAAAATTCAAGATTGTGTGGCCTCATCTATTCAACCTCTGGTGAGGGCTCTCTTGGCTGTGTCACAAAATGGAAGAGAAACAGAAAGGGGAGCCAGCCACATGTTGAAGGGGCAAAGCACGTGAGGTGGCCTTGTAACAACTAACTGCACAAGATTAGCATTAATCCATTTCAGGAATGATGCTCTAGTGAGCTAATTACCTTGAATTAGACCCCACCAATTAAAGATGTCACCAGAGCCAGGCTCAGTGGTACACGTCTGTACTCCCAGAGGCTTGGAAGGCTTAAGTAGGAAGATCTAGAGTTCAAAGCCTGCTTCAGGAACTTGGTGAGGCCCTAAGCAACTCAGCAAGACCCTGTCTCTAAATAAAATATTTAAAAAGAGGTGAGATGTGACTCAGCAGTTAAGAGCCCCTCCCTGGGTTCAATCCGAAGTACCCCCCATCTAAAAAAAAGAAAGAAAGAAAGATTCCACCACATGTCAACATCACTACACTAAGGACTGAGTTTCTAGCACATGAATCCTCAGCAGACAAACACCCAAACCACAGCAAGGTTTAAAGGTAAATCCCATACTCATAGGTAGCTCAGGTCTCAAAGTACAAAGTCATTTTTGGCATAAAGTACTACAAAAGAGGAAGACTCCCAATGAGAAACAGGACTCAAAAGGAAGTGGGGGCTGTGGGTGGAACTCAGAGGTAGAGCCTAGCATGTATAAGGACCTACACTACAAAAATAAAAAACAAAAAAAGAAAAGGAAGTAAGCCCTTGGAAGCCAAGAATGGAGACTTGAAGCTTGTTTGAATATTTGCCTTCAGACCTAGACTTTAAAGACTCTAAGGGTCCAGGTAGATGTTTTGAGTTGATATGGATTAAAGATCATCATTGCCACACAGCAGCAAGTTGAGATATATCTTGTGATTCTCAAGGAAGGGATGAGAATCACAAACTAATTCAAGTCACATAGTAATTCCCTTTTTTATTATGGTCTTCTTTCATAGAGTCTTGATAGAATGTTGTAATCTGGTCCCACCTATAATTCTTTAACAGTTGTGCAGCCACATGGACAAGGGTTAGGAAGAAACAGCAATCCCTCAAGCAGTGGAAGGACTGAGGACTGCTGCCTTCCAGAAAAAAGATATCTTTTCAATGCTAACTTGGGAAGTTCTGGACTTTATTATTTATAAAGAAAACATCATTCTTTTATAAACATTACGTACACAAATATTACATACACACTTACTGGCTATGTGGCCCTTTAAGCCTTAGTTTTCTCATCTGTAAAGTAGGAATAATGATAATGTCTTATAGGGCAACTGTGAGGATAAAATAAAATAATCCTGATAAATTATTTCTCACAATGTTTTATACATATTAAGTACTTAAGAAAGATTGGAATTAGAAACTCTCACTATGATTACTATTTCTACTCCTCCTACCATTATCATCGCTATTGTTATTACAGGGCAAACACCAAAAGCACATGGTAAGGAGGCAAAGACCAGGTTAAGCGCATGTGATAGAAACAGC
Organism: Urocitellus parryii; assembly: GCF_045843805.1. Taxonomy (NCBI): domain Eukaryota; kingdom Metazoa; phylum Chordata; class Mammalia; order Rodentia; family Sciuridae; genus Urocitellus; species Urocitellus parryii. The sequence goes on from NC_135542.1 coordinate 67,398,073, forward strand.
TTCACAGAAGAAGCAAGATGTTGAACTGGAATTTTGAGTTTGAGAAGATGATAATTTTAGACAAGGAATTGTGTTATGGAAGAAACAATTGAAGAGAAACTACAAGGCCTTTTGAATGTTTGAAAAAGAACTTTTTAGCTTTAGATTAATGGAAAACTGCTCAAAAATATATCTCTAGGTATAGATTTCAAGAACAGCCAATGAAAACTGAAGCGATACTTTAAAGAAAAAAATTAAATGAAAGGCCTATTAGTAACAAAGTGATCTAATATCCTTCCATTACACAGAAAAATGCTCCGACCAGATCTAATATTTTGCTTGACACAACTGTTTCTACTTGAAAGTATTCAAACTTCTTGAAATAAAATATTCCACATCACAGAAATTAAAGCAATCAAATATTACTAAAATAAAAGTAGGCTTTTTAAGGCAATAAATACACTATCAAATGACAATCTCTAATATTAACCCACGAGAGACAAAACACTTGACAAATATTTAGCGGTAAACTGAAAGACTGTATATGCATGCATTTGTACTACAAAAATTTTATGTTAAAATATTACTTATTGCCAAAAGCCTATAATTATATTTTGTAATAGTAATAAAAAGTATTCTGTTATTTTTATTATTAAACTCTCTGGAATTTGATTTTCTAAATACTTTTTGGGTTAATTTTTTACTATTCTCTAAGAGTACTAATGTTCTTTAAAAATGGGACAGTATTATTCTTCTTTTCCATAATTCCAATTATTAGTAAAATCAACCACTTTCCTTCTATTATGCCAATTCTTGGGCATATGGTATATCTTTTAAAGTTTCTTGGGTATTGAAAATATTCAGCTTGGCACACATGCAAGTCCCAAATATCAAAATGACATGTTTTTGTGATGAACCACAGTTTCTTACCTGCACTTCTTAAATTAGGATCTAGCCCTGGCATCTCTTTGTTAGCTTCAGGACTAACACTGTAGATTGATGCTCCTGCTTCACTGGTAATACTGAAAAGAAAAAAGAAAAAAAAGGGGGCAACATTGTTTTCCAAACTTTCTACCTAGCCAAAGAACATAAAACTCAGAAGATCTACCTATCTATCTACATATATATATATATATATATATATATATATATATATATACACACACACACACACACACATCACCATATCATAAAACACACACACACACATACACACACACTCAGGCAAAGTGCTCTCTTTATACCTCAATGATACCAAAGCATTTAGTATTTCATCAATACAAAGTTATATTAAGCAATGTTGGTTTTCTTCCACATAGAAAACATATGGGGTTATATCCAGGATAAATTCATTCCATTATTTTCTCTCTCGCTGATAATAAGAGAAAGTTTATAGATGAACACAATGAATACTTTTCCCTGATAATAAATTTCAAAATGTTCAGAATACACTTAGTTTCTCCTGTGTTTAGAATTCATTGCTGGCTGACATTTATTCCTGTGTAGATGGGTGCATACGAGGACATATCCCCACCCACACAAATTGCCGTAATTACGACTATTGTTATTATTTGGTTATTTATTCATAATAACCACAACATGAAAAACAAAGAGCAAAAGACCCTTTTTTTCAGGAGGGCCTGAAATTATCCTTTTCATTGGATTTGATCCTTTCACCATTTTATTTCATAATTTCTTTAATATAAATCATCCTTTTCCTTTCTCCTGTGGCTCCAGAAACTTCACGGACCATAACTGGAACACTCTCATACAGCTGACTTTTGCATGCTGGTTGGCATTTCTACAGTTCATCAAACATTTTAAAATTAGAGTTCTCCTTTATGACATAATGTGCAAAGAAATGTTATCTATCCAAATTATACACAAGACCTATGGTTTTATACCACAGGACCATGTAGGTGTCAAGATTCAAAAGCAGATATGTGTCGGTGCTCAATTTTTAATCCATTCTTAACAATCTCTCCCTTCCTCTGCTCCTCTATATTTACTTTGATTACATGAAACAAGTTCAGTGGATAACTTATTAATATACTACCCCAATGTAATAAGTGAACACTGAGAAATAACAAGGGGAAAAGTTGGTTTACTACCCCCTTGTCTTTGGAGAACTTTTGATTTTTTTTTTTTTTTTTTGAGAGAGAGAGAGAGAGAGAGAGAGAGAGAGAATGAATGAACTTTTTTAATATTTATTTTTTAGTTTTCGGCGGACACAACACCTTTGTATGTGGTGCTGAGGATCGAACCTGGGCCGCACACATGCCAGGCGAGCGCGCTACCGCTTGAGCCATATCCCCAGTCCTTGATTGAATTTTGACAACTATAAGCCACTAAGACTTTAAAAGATTATTCTTGAGATCATGAAGACTTATCTTTTTGCAATCCACTATCCTAAATTTTGTGATAGGAAAAATGAACACTGCAATTGGAAAGCATGGCTGATTACCCTGCTTCTCATTAACACCATACAATAAGAGATAACTGAGAGCATATTTTGTACAAAATATAAAACCAACTACTTTACAGAAATTATCTCATTTAATGAATTAGATCTATTTTATAAGTGACCAGTAAGCCCAAGGTAAGCAATTGAGCTGGATTTAGACCCTAACTTGATCCTCAAGTTTGAGCTCTTAACCAGAACAACCTAGTAGTTACTAAATAGTTTCACAGTCTTTTATTAACTCATTAAGTCCCAAGTTTTCAATTGTGTGAACATAAAATAAATACTCAAATATTATTTCAAAGTTACCTAGAAGGTAAATATACAATTGTGGCTCAATTTAAGTTTTCCAGGTGTTCCACATCTGAGACAATTGGACAAAAATGGGTTAAAATGAGAACCTGTATTTTTTTATTTTTATTTTTTTTAAAGAGAATTTTTTTAAATATTTATTTCTCAGTTTTCGGTGGACACAACATCTTTTATTTTATTTTATGTGGTGCTGAGGATAGAACCCAGCTCCCCACACATGCCAGGCAAGCACATTATGCTTGAGCCACATCCCCAGCCCAAGAGAACCTGTATTTTTATGCAAAACAATAAATACAATATCTTTTCTAAAGAGCTACTGTCTTCATAAGAACTCATCTTTCTTCCATTGTCTTCATCTCTGATGCAAAATGAGTTGTTGTGTTTTTTTGTTGATGTTGTTGTTTTTAAGTATCTTAAGATAGAGCCTGAAGCACATAGAAGGTCAAGCATGTCAATAATTTCATAAATTCAACTTTACAATTAAAAGAAAATTATGTTTTTTCACCAAAATAAGACTTAAATTATGTGTGCCTTGTACTATATAATGATCAAGAAAAAAATATATTAAATAAAGCTTGAAGTAAAAAAAACTCTTTACGTGGCATAATAATATGATGGTAAAACTAGTAAACTAGAAGTGATTTTTCAATTCAGTACTTCTAAACCCGGAACCCTTGGACACTAGACAGAGAGAAGCAGGATTAATTAAAACTGTGGTAAAATATTTGTACTTATGTATTCTCCAACTCACCCCAGGAAGAGGGCTTACACCTTTAGCTCATTATACTTCAAGAAATTCAAGACCTCCCCAAAAGATTATGAAGCACCACCACAGGATAAGAATATTCAGTAGCCATTTCAAACACAAATCAACAATCAATCTAATCAAATATTTTCTAAAAAACTAGCGTATCCATGAAGCACAAGCTCAACCTATTGTTTGGAGAAAAGAATGTTTTATAAATCCTCCAAAGTTACAAGTATATAAACAAAGGGAACTTAAGTGGTAAATTAAAATTCTAACTAACTGTGGCTTTTAGCTGTTGGGTACCTGAGAATTTGCTGGTGATTCACTGTCTCCTGAAGTTATAATTCTCAATGGACTGAGGGAAACTGTTGCAAAGAAAAACACTCAGATAATAAATATTCCTTCAAATACCACACTGCCACTCCTTTTAAACAGAAGAATACAAAACAGATGTGACACACTGCACCCAAAGATTTTAGATTAACATTAATATTAAATCAATACAAAATGTAGTAAATTTCATATGCTTTAGTTATTGAATAATATGGGACCAATAAACAGCTCAGAACTAAGCACAGATCAGAAAGCTTAAATAATCTAAATGAACAGAAAAGCCTCAACACTGATTACTTCAATATAAAACATATAAGGACCCAAGAAGTATATGTGGCAAGAATTAAATGAAACAAATCAAACTGAGAGTGGTGATGATTTCTTCCAGGAGAAATTGCTAAGAACAAAAGCTTCAATGCACCCCTCCCCACCTTTTCATTCAGCAGAAAGCATACTAGATTTATAAGGTAACTTCTGTTTAATGGGAAGTTTTCCAATAAACTATTGGGAAATTTTTTCTCACTGTGTTAGACATAGTTGTATGTCTAACACAGTGAGAAAAGTAAAAGTGAACTTTGTGTTAAAATCATACATCTAATGATTTAATAAGTATTTCAATTTAAAAAAAGAAATTTCTCTCCAGTATAAAAAAGTTAGGCTCCAAATCTTAGCAATTCGATTATTTTACATGTTTTACCAAAAAGCAAAAAAGACTAAGCAGAATTTATTATTTTAGGGGACTTTAACTGACAAAATTGTAATTGAACTAATGTTCAAAATGTAATTGAACTAATGTTTCAAGAATATTACAGTACTCTGAAAGTCCTTCAAGTTGCTCCAGTTCAGACAAACACCTAAATAGATAAATAGGTGGTATCTAGAGCTTTAAACATATGAAAATATGTTTCAGAAGCTAACACCGAAGTCAGACATATGTTAATATGCTAATTCTCTAAAATTAAATTGATAATTTTAAAAGTATGTTATCTGGTTAAGTACTATTTTAGGGTCTCTTTGGATCTTTCTAAGTAAATAAACTACCTTCATAATCTAAAAAGCAAGTAAAACATCTACAACATGGAAAAATTCCCTTTAAATTCTTTTAAAATATTTCCCCAAACTCCTATGTCAAAATGCTATATTTGGTTATTTTAATAAAATTCAACAGTATAACTTACATAACACTTATCATTTGTTTTTTTTTCAAATTTATACATTTAAATTTCAGAATTGATACCTCCACATTTCGTACGTCTCTTCTACCATGATAGACTATATTGATAGAGCTTTTAAAATCGGATTTGTGAGTACTTCTCTTAGAGTGACAATTCATTCAAATAGTAAAAGAATCTTTTCTGTTTTGTTTTTGTTTTTAACCAAGTTGAGATGGGAGGATGAGATTCTTTTCACAAAAGAAAACTAGCTTGCTTGGTTGTTAAAGCAATTGGGCTAATAGTTTTCAAATTCATTCTTAAGGTTACACAAAGTCTCTGTATGAATCTCCTCTTCCTTCTGTTTCCCAAATATCAAAATAACTTTGTTATTACTTCTGATTTAAAATAAATTATATGTTTCCTTTTGTTAAGAGGAAAATTTAATTTACAGGTAATTTTCTTAAATGAAAATATAATTACTTAGTAAGATAAAAAAATTGCTAGTATGTTTCCTAAACTAATACAAGTTGATGTTTTTAATACTTCATAAAAGTATACTAGAATTCCTCAAGCCCCGTCAACATGTAGCACCTTCCTTTTCTCCCTGTCTACAAAAAAATATGCACTAAATAGCTATTACATTAACTGCAATGTTTTTGTTTTGTTTTGTTTTGTTTGCTGTGCTGAGGATCGAGTCCATGGCCTGTGTGCATGCCAGGCAAGCACTCTACCACTGAACTACATGCCAGCCCTAACTGAAGTTTAAAAATAACTTATTTAAAACCTGTTCTTGCAAGTTTTCAGAATAAAAAATTCATATTGAGGGAGGTTAAATGAGTTAGTCTTCAACAAGTAATAGAAAGCACTTTAACAATATTAACAGATATTAAAATCTGTTCTGAATGTACACAACCAGAGATATGAAAAATTGTGCTCTATATGTATAATATGAATTGTAATATATTCTACTGTCATATATAATAAATTGGAATAAAAATAAATAAATTTTTAAAAAATCTGTTCTTAAGTATGAAAGGATAACTGTTAGTATTTTAGAAAAAGGAGAAAAGGTCAAAATCAAACGACCATACCTAGAAGAGCCTCTAGGATTTAATGCTTAAAGAATACAGTTCTAAGAAAATATCAAAGCTATTTTAAATTCCTATGTTTAATGATGATCACCACTCCAAGGAATCTCAAATGCACAATATCCAGTCTCTTTAAAAACTAAGGTAAACTGCTGATAAAGAGAACATAGTGAAACAAACAAAATCAAATACTGGTAGACATGATTAACTATAGAAATAGAACTCTTGGGTGGTAATCTGATAATTATAGCAAAAGTCAGAAAAGTGTACATTCTCTCTGCACTATTATAAAGAATTTATGTAAAAGAAATAAAACCCCACAAAACTAAATAGCACTATTCATCACAGCAGAGCAGTGACCAAAAGAAACTGAAAATCAAGATGCATATCAATATAGTTTATTAAATGGAAAAGTATGTTGTTATTAAAAATTATTGTTGTAAAATATTTTCATAAAATATTCAAGATATATTACTAAGAGAAAAAACTAGTTATAAAATTATGATAGTTTTAAAATAAATATATTCACAAAAAGAAAAGTTTATGTACTATAAATTGTACTTAAAAAAATAAATTATTACTTTAATTTCAATTTTTTTTAAATTTTCTTTAATAACCATGTAATGTTTATTTGTAATAAGGTTGAAATTTAAGCATAGTTATTAACTAATCAAGAAATCTGGCACTGGACAATGGCCAATATTTTTTAAATGTTGCCAAACTTTCTTTTAAAATTAATTTTAATGTTAATCTGGGTAAATGTATCATTTGTTAATAATAACCTCTGAACATTTAGTTCAGTTTATAATGATCTCTAGATCTTAATGTTTATGATATGATAAAATAAAAGTAGCTAAGCAGAAAACTCAACAATAAGTTTTCAAATTTTACACACAGGTCACATGAGAAACAAATATATGATGAAAAATTTTCAAGAAAGTACATATTATACACCCATATGTTTTACTTAGTCCTTGGCTTCCTGAATCCATCTCCCAAGTTATCCCTCATGATCACGAAGGCACAATAAAACCATTATCCATAACATAAAAGAAGTGAGGTGATGCAACAGTGTACCAGGAAAGTAGTGTATGTGAAGAAAACAGTAAGGTAAGCAGAAAAAGAAAGAAAATATACAATCTGGGTTATTTCAATGGCACCAAAGCAGTTTATTGTTAGATATGTAACACTAGCACCACCTGGTGGAACATTAGTTAGAAGCAATTCTTCGATTGCCAGTTTTAAATTTTTTTTAAAAAGCCTTTAACTGTAATTTTAAAAAGATAACCATTTTCCAAAGAGAATAACTTGAACAATGATACAGTTATAACCTGGAGGATCCATAATAAGCCTAGAGAATTTGAAAAGACTACCAGGGGATCTGCATGTAATCCCAGATGGGCATCTATCATCTTTTCCACACAGCAGTCTTTGAGCAGAGCAGAATTCCTTTAGTTATTTTCCTCCAGTGCCCCATACCACAATGGATGAAAATAATACTTTCCAGGCACAAAATAAGCCAAAAAGGAAAGATCCAAACTAGCAACTACTGAGTAGAACTTTAGTTTGGGTTTTGGAGTTTCTCAAAGAACTAGCTACCAATCCTGCTATGTTATTAGGGGGAGGGAAAAAAAATAGTATTTTACCAGAAAATCCATCTCTCCTGCTTAGCATCACAATTTTATGTTCACAATGATGTTGAGCTGTTACAGTGTGCCACAATGTGTCAAAACACGACATTTAAATCACTTTTACTGCTGTCAGTGAACCATTCAATGACAGAAATGACAAATTCAATAGTACCTTCAAATCCATGATAGGGGAAAGAAAATCAACAACTAAAGGACAAAGAAGACAGAAAGCTTGTCCCCAATCTGTAGATTGAGAGAGAACATCTACTGAGGCAGAAGCAATTTCTGACAAAGAATGGCAGGAGAAAATTTGTCATTCTCCATTACTTTCTACAGTTAAGCATCTCTTTTATTTCCTTCCTACTTTCCTTCATTATCTTCTCCTCTCCTTTTGAAAAATCCTTTCTTTTTTCATATATATACATATACATATATATATATATATATATATATATATATATATGACCAACATGAACTTGTTATAAGTACTATACGTCACCATAAAGGGAGCCTCAAGACCAGTGGCTGAATGAATGCACAAGTGGCATTAGATTAAGCAAAGGGCAAGGATGTCACTGATTCTGAGACAGGAATAAACATTTAAGAAGTGAGACACTATCTATGAAAAAAACTGTTGTCTGCAGCAATACTACAAATGCTCCAGGTTCACCATTAACAAGATACAAAAACTCAGAGGGCTAGAAATTCTAAAGGTTGAAGCTGATCTTACTTTACAATTAGAATATTATTTGGCCAATAATTTTTTTATTGACCTAAAAAACATGATATGTAAAACTACTTGCCATTCCCCCACAACATATTCAAAAGTATAATCCTTCTTATAGTTGACTCCAGAGTGTCAATTTTTTAAAAAATATTTTTTTAATTGTAGATGGACCCAATACCTTTATTTTACTTATTTATTTTCATGTGGTGCTGAGGATCAAACCCAGTGCCTCCTACTTTCGAGGCAAGCGCTTTGCCACTGAGCCACAACCCCAGCCCAGAATGTCAATTTTTTATGTATTTAATTTACATTTATTCCTATTAACTGTATTTGTTTATTCTTGTTCAAATGCTATTCTATGAATATATTTATTCTTGTTTAGTAATAATTCTATATAGACATTACTGTAAATAATAAAGTTTTCTTACAAAAGGAAAAGTCGGCTTCATTCACTCTTCTAACCCTTCTATTCTGTTTTAATTGTTGTTGCTGCTGGTTTTCACTTAAATGCAACTATGGAAGTTGGTCTGCTAATAAATATGAGGACTTCAGATCTCTATGTCACAGATTTGTTAGAATAAAACTTACTATGCAGTATTCTACTCCTTTGTTATTTATCCAATGACAGAAATCAGAATCAAAATGACCAACTGAAAGGATATAATATTCTAATATTTTTCTAATAAGGGCTCAAAAAACTTTTTAAAAGAACAATAAAGAAAACTTCAATTAAAAGAGAAACAGAAAACTAACAACTAAAAAGAGAGAAGCAGATATACAGTTTGTCAACAACAAATAGCTTAGTTCTTTTTACGTATATAAGAATAGTTTGGGAAATAACAATAGTTTGTACTACACTATCTAACACTTTCCTAAACAGTACTGTTAACAATCTTTTTTTTTAAATAGATGAACACAATAACTTTTATTTTATTTATTTATTTGTTTTATTTGTTGTTATGTGGTACTGAGTATTGAATCCAGTGCCTCACTCACACATACTAGGTAAGTGCTCTACCACTGAGCCACAACCCCAGCCCCCTGTTAACAATCTTTTTGTTTTGTTTTGTTTTGTTGGTACCAGGAATTGAACTCTGGGGCACTTGCCTACTGAGCCACATCCCCATTCCCACTTTGTATTGCATTTAGAGATAGGGTCTCACTGAGTTGCTTAGTGCCTCGCTTTTGCAGAGGCTGGCTTTAAACTCAAAATCCTCCTGTCTCTGGGATTACAGGTGTGCGTCACTGTGCCCAGTCCCCTGTTAACAATGTTAACAATCTTAATTCCATTTACAAATGACACACATTTATCAGTTTTCATGCCTTGGTTCCCACTTCTCCTGTTATTGCCTTTCTTACCTTTGTTCTACCCCTCCCCCCAACAACTTCTACTTTCCTTTCAAGGGAATTTATGCTTCAGTATAAATCATTATCTCTCTTGTCAAGGAAGACCCTATCTACAAACTGGATCTAATACCCACCAATAGCCTTCAGGTTGGAGCCCCAAGCCCTATTCTGGAACATCCTCCACTTTGAGAATGTCTTTTTGCTATACACAGCTAATGCTGAAAAGAATCCTGAAAGACAAGCTGTGTGTAAGACCACTACACTAGATTAACTCCTTTTCTAATTGTGGTTTTAAAGTACACAGAGAAGAAGGAGAGAGAGAGAATAATATGCTGGCTATTCCATTTACTCCTTCATCTGTACTCAAATCTTTACTTTTTGGGGATCACTGCACATTTTTGGCTTTTCTATATTATACTGTGTAAATATTTAGGAGAAATAATTCCTTTCAAGAATCTAAACTTCCACTATCGTTATGGCAAATCAATCTGTTTATTCTATGTTCGTTAACTAACAGCTAGCCTAAAAGAACACAGGAATTTACTAACATATGTGGCACACAAACACCACAATCATAAAGCTTCTCAGAATGGGAGGGGGGGACATATCAAGTACATGAAAGACCAGTTTATTTTTATTTCCATTGCCCTGTAATTTCCTTTAACTCTACTAGAACAATCCTTAATTCGAACCTTTCCTGCATTTACAGAAAGAGGGTAGTCTGAATGTATATAAACTATCAAAACAAATCCACATCTCCATTTAAGTTTCCTTGATTTTAGAGTAGTAGTTCTCAAGTGTTGGCTTGCATAAGAATCAGCTGGAGGGCTTGCTGGGCTGGGGTTGTGACTCAATGGTAGAGCAGTTGCCTGGCATGTGTGAGGCACTGGGTTTGATTCTCAGCACCATATATAAATAAATAAATAAAGGTCTACTGACAGCTATTAAAAAAATTATATACATATTTCTGGGTCCTACCCTCAGTTTCTGTATCACTGAAGCAAGGAATTTGCAGAAACCAAAGGTGGTGGCTACAGTTCAAATCTTGTCTAGAATCATAACTTGCAAATATATAAAATGAGCTTTAAGAAATGGAAAACATGTTTGGTTCAAGTAGAAACAATACTGAATGTTCTATGAAAATCCAGATTTCCATGAAGAGACAGCTGACAGAAAGGAAGAAAATATTTGCCAGCTCTTCTTTCAACAGAGGATTAATATCTAGAATATATAAAGAACTAAAAAAGCTTAAAACCAAAAAGCAAATAACCACACTTAAAATCGAAAAATAACCCATTCAATCAATGGACAGGTGAAATTAAAAGACACTTTTAAAAAGAACAATTCTATGAAAAAAAAAATTTTCAATATCTTTAGCCAAATCAAAACTACACTGAGATTATATCTCACTTCAATCAGAATAATAATCATCAAGAACACAAATAACAACAATCTGGTAAGGCTATATACAGAAAGGAACTCAAAGTAACACACTGTCTATTACTGATGATTACCTATATCCAAAAAAGCAAACCCTAAGATGAAGACATATATGATGCAATAACTATAACCTGAGACACATGTTCTGTGAGTCTATAGGAAAAAGCTATTAAAAATGACAGATCCAGTTAAAACATGAAGAAAGACCATTTAAATGTGTGACAAACATCCTTCTTTATTTCAAGTCGACTAGAACCCTATGCAAGAAGCTGTGTTACTTACTAAGGAACTACAAGGGTTGCACTACAAAATGTTTTCAAATATTTATGTTGCATTTCATGAATTTTATTGATAATGTCATTCATCACCACTGCTTTACAATTGCTAAAGATGGATTTTATATTTGTACTATTCTCTATAAGTTATACTACAGGGGACAAGCCTATTGGCCAATATTCATTCTCCCTTTTCCACTATGCCACTTAAAGTCATTTGAACAGCTGTTTTTCAAAAAGAGATACCAGTGGATACAATTTCATATGGGATTCATAATCTCTCAAAATGTTCTACCTTCCAATAACATAACTATTAGGGTATCTTATCTAACCTCCTCATGTTTTTTGCAATTCAAAGAGATGAGAGTCATTTGAACATCTTACCCTAACAATAATAATAATAGTTTTTTAAATCAGAGTTCAACTCCCTTCCTCAATCAATTAAATACCAGTTATTAAGAGGAGCAAACATATTTGTACTACTTCTGTCCTTTATTTACCAACCAACCCTCTTGTCTTAGAACACGTAGATAGCACAAGATGAAGAAAGAATAGGAAGCAGCAAGGATCTCAAATAGAAGATCTTACTCCTGAAGATTTAGGATTTGAGAGTCATCAGTGTGTGCACCATTAATACAGTATGATCATTAACAGAAGCAGATCTATAAAGCTCCACAATTGCCTGGTGAGGTTTTCATAAAAATGAGAACCATCTCCCAACTCTCATCATTTCTCTAGTGAAAGCCAGAAAATAATCACTAAAACCATAGCTTATAAGAAAGAAATACACAAAACCAGTGTAGGCACTCCAAAATAACCAAACTGTACCATTTCAGCAATGCATCCATCTATGAACGACCACCTATGCCTACTCCTGAGACAGGGAAGGATGATCAGTTATATCTGTCCTCATCTTGTCTTGAAATCTTGACAAGTAAAGGTTCCAAATGGCAGGTGTCAGAATGTCTTAGCTTCACATGTGGTGCTAGAAGGCAGAAAAAGCAGTGGAAGCATGTGGTTATGTCAGCCACACAGAAGCTGCCTGAAGAGAACATTCTGAAAAGAGCAAACCTCAGACTCAGTTAAATCAGTCCAATGCCAGATGCCACTATGAGAACAAAGCTGTGGTGCCAAGGATTTGCTGCCCAGAGAAACATTCCATTCAAGGCTCTCAGAAAAAAGGAAAATAGTGAAGTATAATGGCACCTGTCCATGCCCTATCTGTATAACAATTTGGTCAAACTAGCTCCTTCTATGCAGAGAGAGCAATGGCCACAGAATTCTTTGTTTAGTCTATGAGCGTGTATTATTTTCTCGAGGTCATTTTCAGTTATTCTAAAGTAAATAATATGAATCTTCACCTGCATAACAGTTGTGCAGTTGTGTGTTTCTAATGACAGGAACACCTTCTGAAAAATGTGTCATTAGGTGATTTTGTCATGTGTTAACAACACAGACTGTAACCTACACAACTATTATCACTACAGCATCACTGAGTAATATAATACTATGGGACACTGCTGTATACACAGTTTATCCTTGACCAAAATGTGATTATGTGAAACATGGCTGTACTTATAGCTTTCTAAAAGTGCTACTAACTCAATCCAACTCATTTTAGTATTTATACCCAATGAGAAAATCAGAAATAAGTAATCTCTTATTTTGGGAATAAGAGAATGAGAAAGAGTTAAATAATCAGACCAAAATAATCTGAAACCAAGTGGTAAAACTAAGACCCAAGAAATAAAACCTTTTCTCTGGATTGTTAGGCCAGTCTTCCTTCTACTCACATATAGTCTCTCTGCCCATACCTTTCTTCCCAATCTTCTTTCTGCATAGATTTTTCCAATAATGACAGCACTTTGGAGGCTTTTAAAAAAGAGCTTGTTAAAGTTAGTCAATTAACATTTTTGTTCCTGGAGGCTGACACAATTAGTATGATGCCTTTCCCTCAAACCTGAGCCTCAGATATGGTAATGGTGTTAAGGCTACTCAAAACTGGAGATGCTAGAGAAGCATACAAATAATCTATCTGGTCAAGTACATCAGATACTAAACAAACGAGGATTCACTTGAATGATCAGTACATGGCTAATGATACAATATGTCCATGGGAAAATGAAATTCAGTATTATTTAGGTTTTTTACTCTATTAGAATATACAAAAGGATCACTGGGCCAAATTCTGATACTTTGAATCTACCTGATTTCTTCTAATACCTCATAAAGTGAAGCACAAACAAGAAGCAGGGCTCCACACAGATTCAAGTTAGTAATCTTTTAACAAAGTAGTATAAATTTAAGAACTTTAGAAGCATATAAAATATTCATGACCTAATTCTCGATCATGAAGTAAGTTATTTCTTTTTCCTTCTACAACATTTTTACTCCCCAGGACCGTACCATTAACTTTATTTATTTGCCATATACCTTGTACCTATTTTTACCCTGAAACAACTCCATGGAGCTTTCGGTTTCTTGATGCTGTCTAATCACCTGGCAAACATTGTTCTTCAACTCTGTTTTCAACTATGTAATTTCTGATCATCATATTATCAGATCTTCTTCTAAGTCCAATTAAAATATACAGCACAAATAGGACAAAAATGCCAACTGGAATAGAACCACAGTCACAGAACTAAGAGAAATCTCATATATATATTATACAGCTTGAAAATAAACTTTTAAATAAAATTAAATATAAAATAAAAATCTCTAAATTAACTTAATTTCTTGTCTGCCATTTAGTTTGCAAGTTTCCATTTCTGTTAACAAGTCATTTTTATATGATTTCCATGTCTGCTGTCTTTTTCCTATAAGCTTTGGTGACTTAATTGATTCCAGACTTACAAAAAACAGTTGTTTTTCTGTTTTACACATTAACATAGAGGAATTTGTTTTTCATTAACATAAATAAAAATGTGGGCTCAGGTTTAGAGTAAAAAAATAAGTGTGGGAAAAAACAAAGTGTGATACTCGTATTGAGGAATGTTTATTGTTCAAAGTCATGCAAATGATAAACAAACACCAGATATGGACAAGTTTTTCATTGGAATCCAATTTGAAATGTATTTCAAGTGAAAAATAAGCAGGACTAGGTCAAGTCAGACACAATTATATTATAATCTCCAATGTCATTATAGAGTCATACGAATAGTCATCAGTTCTCCAGGCCACAAAAAGAAGAAGATAAACTAGGCTTTTAAGTATTACTTGGCTAATGAAATTTGTTATAATCTCCTTGATTAAACCAAGGGACAAGGCACAAACAACTATGCTTGTTAAAATCACTGAACATTTTCTGAAACCTAAAAATAATCCATATTCAGAAAATTCTCTCTTCAAGCCACCAAAATCTTCTAATATCTTCTTTAATATTCTTGACAATTTTAAAGCTTAATTTCTGTGCAAATATATTTTACCTTAATAATTCTCAAGGCTAAGATGAATTCAAAAGTGGCAGAAACAAGAGTCTATAAAGCCAACAAATGAGTAAACATAACCTTATACTCTAATCTTCTATCTCCCTATCTTTTTTTGGAGGGGGGGAATTCCTTCCCCAAATTCTTAAAACCTGGCCAATATATATTTATATAATTTTTAAAACAACATACTAAATAAATTTAGAAGGTTGTTCAAATATGTAATTCATACTACATTTTAAAAGTACATATTCTTGAAAATTAGAACTAATATAAAAATAGTTTAAAACAAAGCTAAAGCCATGTTCTTGAAATTTCCAAAGACAGGAAAAGTTATAGTTGTCATTTAATATATACTTAACATCCCATGAAAAGAAAATCTACAACATAAACTGATCCTGAAAAATTTAAACCACAGACTTCCTGATTTCTCAGTCAGTGCTGAAAACATCTCAAATGGTAACTACACGCAATTGCTAAAGGAATTTTTAAGATTGTTTTATTTTCCCTAAATTTGATGAAAGTATAAAGTTTCCATTCCATAATAAGTTTAAAACAACCTTAAGTTGTCCTTAAAATATTTTATATCAAATGCATCCAATGAATTTTTCCTGTTAATTTTAAGTTTTCTAACACAAAGTTGGAAGAATTACAATTATAAGTAAAATTATAATCTCTAAAGTACTATTAAAGCATTAGTTCATGCACTTTGAATCATATGCATTTGAAAATTAAAAAACAAAAGAGATATGGGGCTGGGGCTGTAGTTCAGTGAGAGATCGCTTGCCTAGCATGTGTGAGGCACTGGGTTCCATCCTCAGCAACACCACATAAAAATAAATAAAGTAAAAGTATTCTGTCCATCTACAAAACCAAAAAAATTAAAAATTATATTAAAAAAAGAGATGCAAGTGTATGACATAATATGTTGACTTTATTTCTCAGGAAATTTTTTTCTTAGATTAAAAATAAATAGTAGTATTTCTTATATTTGAGTAATTTTAACCAATGGATTGCTAAATGTACTTTACAAATTATTTTATTAAAAATAATTGTAAAAGATTTTTAAAAGTCTTCATGAAACAAAACAAATTATTTATAGTCATACGCATTCTTACACAATGATAATGAAAGACATTAACCTTTTTCCCATATTTAAATGGGAGAAAGGAAAAGAGAGGAGAAAAGAGATGAACGTTGAGAAAGAAAACATGCTAGCTCACACATATACATGACTGGCAAATCTGTTAAACTTTTTTTTTTTTCACTATAATACATAAGATACTAATAATGGTTTGTAAAGAACTAACAATGTAACCAGTCAACACTAAGCAGTCTACTTTTTTTTTTTTTTTTTTTTTGGTGGTGGTGCTGGGGATTGAACACTGGGTCTTGTGTATTTAACAGGTTTAAAAGGTTTCCTCCAAAAAAAAGATAGGGAGACAGAAGATTAGAGTATAAGGTTATGTTTACTCATTTAAATAGGCTTTAGACTCTTGTTTCTGCCACTTTTGA
Organism: Urocitellus parryii; assembly: GCF_045843805.1. Lineage (NCBI taxonomy): Eukaryota > Metazoa > Chordata > Mammalia > Rodentia > Sciuridae > Urocitellus > Urocitellus parryii. The sequence continues at coordinate 67,414,508 of NC_135542.1, forward strand.
ATTCATCTTAGCCTTGAAAATTATTAAGGTAAAATATATTTACCAACTGAGCTATATCCCCAGCCCCATAAGCAGTCTACTCTTCCAAATCATCTACTACCCTAATCTTGGGGAGCTATGTTGATAGTAAAAAGAATGCACCTTCTTCTCCCAGAATAAGTCACTATCATCATGAGCAAATTAGAATGTATTAATTTCTAACATTACCTAGTAGTTAAGAAACAAAACTTCACATACTAGAAACATATTCACACAAAGAAGAAATTAAAAATCATTTTCCTTCTTTTTAAACCTATTTCCCAGATTTAGAATTCAGACTTCTGGAATCAAAAACTTCAAACATCTATTTCATTTCCAATTTGGCCATTCGGAGGCTTCCCCCCCAAAAAAATACCTGCAGAAACAAATATTTCTAGGATAATTTTTCAGAACTAAATTAGCAGGGGTTTATATACTGTACATCTGCTTCAAACGTGAACATCGTGATTTAAAAATATTAAGTTTTAATTACACAGAAATTTATAACAGTATGCACAAAAAAACCCTGCAATTGAAATTAGTCTATTCTACCATTTTTAAGTGTGTTGGGGGAGACATTAAAAACAAATGCTACTTAGAAAGATGTAGACTAAAACATAATTTACCTATTAAGTCCCAGGTTTCCAATTTTGCAAATGTATCTCTGAAATTGAAACAGGTGCATTAAAATATATTGGAAAGCATAATCTAGAACCTACTGTATAACTTATTATCATTAATAATATCAATAAGATCATTAATAATATTTAAAAATATTATCACTAATTATTCAACCATTACTTTTATTAATAGAATTCTAAAAACATACTTATTTTAAAGTTACCATGAGTGGTATATTTGTTGGTCAATTTAATAAGTTTTTAAATGTTCCATAAATGGGATGATAAAACATAATGGGTTAAAGAATAAAGAGACATAAAATTCATACAGTTTATACCTAAATTTACTGTACTTCTAGAAAGCCATTTTGGTCACAAAGATCAGAATTCAATTGCATTACCCCATAAATCCTGAAATCGATTGAAAAAAGTTTTTTAATCCACTTGAATCAAACCGTGTAATATGATGTATTAAGAACTATGTAATGTTATGAACGACCAATAAAAAAAATAAATAAATAAATTAAAAAAAAAAAAGTTTTTATGCAAAGGTCTTTTAGGAGAAGTTCCTATAAAAACACCTGTCAGGCAGCTTGAACTATAACATTAGATGGATCACAAGCTTTATAAAATGCTGCCGACTTGCAAAGGCATTCCCCATATGCCAAGGATCATGATCATAGCATGAGAAAACATCACCTCAGGAACATGTCTAAATTGTTTTTCTGAATTGTTCTTGTCAAATCAAAAGGTCAAAAATTATTCTATCAAATGCTGTCCCTAACGAATCTAGCTGAATCCAAAGTATAGCTACCAATGAGCAAATCTGTGCCCTTTAGATGGGGGAAGAAAGGGTTGATTTCTTTTTCTATTGATATGTGAAATAAGCAGGGTCCAAGAAGAAAAGTTTCATCTCAGCAGTTAGTTTAGGTGCTACTGATAGCTATAATCACATTCAGGCCGAAATTCCTTTTGAAAGGCTTTTCAGATGCACAAATACAAAGAAAAAATAGAAACACAAGTGTTTTCATAATGAATGACTGCCTAGGATTATGGAGTTATAGAAAACCAAGGTTAGAGATCTAGATATCTGTGAGTATTGTGAACTAACAAACCAAAATCAAATGCAATCGTTGTTCACTCTTTTGACAAGGTCAGTGCACCCATCCCTTAGCACAATAACCAACTGAATTTCAGATTGTAAAAGGTACTCCAGGAAAATAAAATTCCCCACAAATCATTCAATGTTTCTCTACTGTATTGAATGTACAAATAAAATTCTTTAAGAAAAACATTTTTCTGTTCACTTTGCTGCTTTTTCCAGAAGCTGTATATCTCTCAAAAACTGCCTGGTAGAAATGCTTGTTCATCAGAAGCATAAGGGTGTAATGTCCTCTGGCAGCCAATTATTACTATGTTTTCTTCACTTGCAAGATAAATTTTTATAGTACATTTATAATTTACCCATAGAATTAAGAGTCATGTTCATCTGCTTAAAAAGAGCTACAATTTCATGAACTCCACACCCCATCCCCCTGCAGAAGTTCTAAAGCTTGATTTCAAAGGATAGAAATATAAGCAACGGGACAAATAAACTGTTAATAAGAGGCATGGACATGAGATGCCTCGGTTTGTGGTTTGGCAAAAATCATTATGTGACCTATAGCTACTCGGGCAATCAAAAGGCTCCATTTTAACAGTGGCAAGGGAAAATGTTAATAGCAAAAGTTTAATGGCATGTATTCCTTCTGCACTTTTTATAAAAAAAAACTCTGTAGACTTAGATTATCAAACATTTTCCAGTGTTAATACTTTTTAAAGTCTCCTTTCTAGATACCAAGTTTCCTGGCTTTGTGGCTCAAGTGATGACAAACAGATAATTTCCTATTCATTCCACTTACCCCATCATCAACAAGAATCTAGTAATGTAAAGAATTATTTTCAACAGGCACCTTCAATTACAAATGTTTGCTATGATCACAGACTTCCAATGCTAATCTCCTTTCAAGTTGAAATAACCACAAGGGCTCTTTGAGAAACACAGCATGGCTATTTTCTTTGCTTTGACTTATCCTGCAAAGAGACTGAAATACATTGCCATATACATCTCTTATGCAAAGTAGCATGCAAACCCACAAGCAATCGTCAAGACCTGAGTTTTGACCAAGTGATTTTTCATGCCTAGAACATTGTTTCTCTAAGTATACTTCTAAACCTGATGGCTCTTTAGAGAAAGAAAATCTTGATGTAAAGTGACTCAAGTTTCTCCAAATTTTCCACCTATAGACCATACTTCCTTAGTTTACATACTTTGCATGACCTGAATATATTCCAGAACCCTACTGCTAACCACAATTCCAGACTTAGAAACTTACAGTCTAGTTTAGTTCAGGAGGAATACACAGCACTTATCCAATGAAAAGAAAGCCTGACTCTATCAACCTACACCTACAAAGTTGCACTTATTTGAAGAGAGCTCTGGTACTAAGTTCAGGCATTTTATCTGAAGGGCATTTTGAACTCACTACTTTTTTTGTGTGACAACCATCTGAGGCACTGAACATCAAGATGATGGATCTATTTTCAGGACAATCTGCTTTTACACTGAATTTTTGTAAGTCGAATTTTATTTTAAATGCAACACAGAGCCCCTCACTGAAGGAACTACAAAGTGAAATTTTTAGAATAAAAAGAAATCATTGGTAAAGCAACTGATCTTTGTTGTAAAGTTGTAAAGCAACTCCTTTTTTGGTGAGCTTTTAACTTGTGATTATGCATTTACAACTTATGTAAGTGAATAATACTTTTCTCCATGCCTGTATTATATTTATGCTAATCATGGAAACATGAGCTTCCATGTTCCCTTAGAAGAAAGAGAGGAAAGATTTAACCTAAATCTAGTTTATGTTAGGGAAGTGAGAGATAACAAACTTCATGCTGAGAAGAACCAAGCCAGCACACAATAAGCACACAAATTACTTCAGTAGCATACCCCCACCAGCTGACAAGAAGCACAACTGCAAAGCAAAAACTCAAGCTCTCCCTTCAAATTCTTTTCTGGTAATGCTACACTATTCTTTCAAAACATTTATTCCATTGCTCCAACAAGGTCATATCCACAGGATAGCTGCCTGACATGGTACAGAGACCTTCCCTTTCTTCCTCCATAGTCTTCATCATATAAAACTGTGTTAGCACAAATGTAATCCTTCAGTGACTGTTTCTTGCCAGCTGTTAAGATTATAGGATCAAAAAATAAAATGATGATGAAGAGAAAATGACATGTAATCTCCTTACGTAAGGAAGACTAGGTTACTTTCTGAAAGATCCACTCCTCCAGAATGTTCCTTAAAAAAAAAAAAAAACTGACTAGTTAATGAAATAGTTACTTAGTTTTGACCTAGCACTAAGACAAATAAAGTTCTTGCTGAATTCTAAAAAGTTGAGGAGATGAAAAATTCCAAAGAAGTGCTACATTCCACCACTCTAATTAGAGGCCGGAGTGGCGTGGAGACACTGAACAAGTTTTAGGGCCTATAAAGAACAAAACAAATTCTGCATGGTCTGATCACTGAGCCTCAGGTTCATTCTAGAAAATGAAGAGCTGGACTAGATCTTTGAGGGTATTCTCACTCCAATATAATACATGATTTAGGGAATTCCTTATGCTGAAAGGCATGAAAACTATTTAATGTGAAGATAAACCCATTCCTGTTCATAGGTTTTTGTTTGTTGGGGTTTTTTTTGTTGTTGTTGTTGTTGTTTTTTGTTTTTGTTTTTTGTTCGTGTCCTCAAAGGAAAAGGGCAAAATTAAGAGTATGAAGGTATCAAGTCAAACTTTTTGGTAATAGCTACCATATTTGAACAACTGAGAGGTAAAAAGGCAGTACAGTACACCAGAAACAACATAAGATTTAAAATCAGATGACTTGAACTTAAGTCTCCTTCCTTAATTCTTTAATTCATATTAGTCTGCTAGTTAGTTTCCTCACCTGTTAAATGTGAATAATACAATCAGAGGGTTATTGTGAAAAATAAAAGAATAGTTATAAAGGTACTGATAAGCAGTAAACTTGCCGGATACTGCAATGAAATCTAAACTAAAATCTACCTTTATTCATCTCTAAGAAAAGTACACATATAACGCGAAATAACCTACTTTTATAAAAGCAAAATACTTCTTTTTAATTATATACTGCTAACACTGATATTTAAAGGCAAGATTCCTAAATTTTTTCTGTAATATGCCCCTCGTCCTTTTTTTAAGAAAAAAAAATATTTTAATCTCTTACTAATTAAGAATCTTAATTCTGAGAACTTAATTCTTCATAAACTCCCAGTTTATGAATCATATTCTATGAAGTGGTGACTTAGTGACAAAGCAAAAGAACAAGAATAATCTTGTTGTGGTGAAGCAGCAAACAGTATAACCAGCAGTTCTATATAATCCAAATAGAATTTCAAAAGTAAATGGGAATGAATCTCAACAAGAAACAAATGTGAGGAATAAAATGTATCTGACAATTCATCTATGAAGAAATGGAAAAAAAGATTATTTTACTAGTACACTTAATCTTCTAAAGTAAAAAGAAAAAAAAAACACCACTCAGAAAAACACACTGCAACAAAGATAATTTAGCTAACTTTTATGCTAAAATTAGGCAGAAAAGCAATTTTCTTAAATGTCTATATATTCCATGGCTAGAACGAAAACAAACATGTCATACTCCCAGACTCTTCTCAGTAAGAACAAAATTAAATGTGGGGAGTTGGAACTGTCTTGAGATCTTCTGGCTCCATCATTATGGGAATCAGTGAACTGTCTGAGTTGGGGTTTCCAGAGGAAATACATATTTTCATCACAGTGTCTCTGAAATATGTACTTTCCAAATTATTAACAACTTCCCTCTACATTACAAACTTTATAGCTCCCGCAATTTTCAAATCATTTTAAACCAAAAACTCCAACTCTGTCCTAGATTATGAACAGCTATGACCAACTATATTCTTTATCAAATATCTTTACTCAGTTCCTTAATCAATGGGTATCACTCTTTAATATTAAAAGGAATTTTTATCTCATAAGAATTAGCAATATGAAGGAGACACTTGGAAATTAGAAGTACTTCAATCTCAAAAACAACACATTCAGTGACAATCAGGAACAAAAGAGAGTAGATGAAATTACATCCCACTAGACATACAGTGTGGAACCACTTCAGGATTATTAGTCAATGAGTGTTAAAACTCAGACACTATAAACTCTAAGTGTTAACACTCAGTAGCTATTAATACATGTACATTAAGTTCTTTAATATTTTTAATAAACCTAATATATTACAGCTGAAGAAACTGAGGTAGTACAGACAGGTCAGATTATTTGCTTAAGTTTATACAACTAGTAAGCAGCAGAGCTGGGATCTGTACATGTCAGTCTGACTCAAGAGCCCAAATTCTTTTTTTCTATAAGTAAGAAAACAGAAAAGTTAAGTAATTCACCAAGGACAGAAAAAACTAGTAAATTATTAAAGTTAACCTGGAATCCATAAATCTAGCTCTACTATGCCCTACTGGCCCTTCAGAGTCTACTGAATACTTAATTATCCACCACACTTACTATAGCACTACTATATGATATAATTTTGAGTAAAATGAGTGATATGACAACACTGTACAGTAATTTCCAAGCTAGGATGGTAGCGCTCATTAATCCAGTTATTTGCTGAGTGAAGTGAAAAAGAAATGAGAGACTGGCTGAGGCTCAAAGCCCCAGGTCATACCTCTCATTTCCTTTATCCACAGCACCTTACTGGGAAATCAGAGCCAAGGATATTTAAGTAGGTAGCAATCTTCCACTTTACATTTTTACAACATGCCCAGGGATTTCTTAAGAATCAACCAAGGAAACAACTTCCTTATGTTTTGGATAGACTGTAAGGGGATAGTTTTTAAAAGGATACATCACACAGTAATGATTTCTTAAAAAAAAATTTTAGAGAAAGGATACAACTGTATTCAAGCAACTAAATCTCTTTAAACATAAATATCTAATTTTACTTATTTTTTACTATGCTTAATTTATAAATTAAACTTTATTATACATATGTATGTATAGTATAGAAAAAAAACAGTATCTATAGGGCTCAATACTTTCTGTAGTTTCAGGTCATCCACTGGGGGTCCTGGAACATATTCCCTATAGATAAAGAGGGACTGTTGTGTCTAAAACATTAGATGCCAAACGGACAAAAGAAAAAGAATAGAAAATCATGTACCAGACAATTACTAGTCAAAAAAAAAAAAAAAGAAGCTGTTCCAAATGTCATAATCAAGTAGAGATCAATAGCTGTGAGTTTGTGGGCGGTGAATAAAGAACTTTAGTTACTGAAGTCAGAAATAAGAGGAGGACTGACCTTATGAAAAAAAATTATAAATGAGTAAGAACAATAACTGAATGCCAATAAATTATATAACTTAGATAAAATGGACAAACTCCTAAAAAGATGCAAAGTATAGAAAATGAATTAAAAAAACCAATCTGAATAGATTAAAGACAATGAATTTGTAATTTTTAAAAAACCAACTACAAAGAAAGTATGGCTCTAGCACTGAATTCTATCAAATAATTAAAAAGAAAGATTTAGCCAGCATAGTGGTGCATTCTTAAGAGTGCTAGCTACTTGGGCGGCTAAGGCAAGAAAATCAATGAGTCCAGGAATTTAAAGCCAACCTTGACAATACAGTCAGACTCTGTTTCCAAAAAATAAGAATAAAAATAAAGAAAAAAAAAGAGAAATAGAGAAGAAAACAATTAATACCAAATCTCCACACATTTTTCCAAAAGTAGGGGGAAGATACTTCCCAATTAATTCTATATGAAATCAGTATTAACCTGATATAAAAATCAGACAGACACAAGAAAACTTTAAACAAATGGCTCTTATGAATACGAATGCAAAAATTCTCATAAAATACCAGCAAACCAATGTAGCAATATATCAAATGAATTATAAGTTATGGCCAAGAGACATACATCCCAAGAACACAAAATTGGTTCAATATCTGAAAATCAATTAAGAGAACACTCAATGTATCAACAGAATAAAAAACAAAATGTGTATACACACACACACACACACACACACACACACACACAAGGTCAATCACCTAAACACAGAAAAAATATTTGACAAAAGCCAACACCTTTTTCTTTTAAAAACATTTAACAAACTAGGATTAGAAGGGAAATTCCTCAACCAGATAAAGAATGTGTAAGCAACCTCAATAATGAACATATTTAATGGTGAAAGACTGTATTCCTCTAAGAGAGGAAAAAGATAAAGATGTCTGCTCTTGCCACTCTTATTCAACACTGCATTGGAAATTCTAGCCAAGGCAATTGGATAAGAAAAAGAAAGAAAAGATATGCAAATTGGAAAAGAAGAATTGAAAACTATCCCTATTCACAAATGTCATGATATTGTCTTTAGAAAATCCTAAGAAATCTACTGAAAACCTCATAGAACTAATATGTTCAGCAAGGCTGCAAAATACAAGATCAATTACAAAAACCAATTGTATTCCTACATACTTGTAATAATAATACAAAAATAAGAAAATTCCATTTACAACAGCAACAAATTTTTTTAAAAATCAGGAATAAATTTAACAAAACAAGTGTAAAACTTACACTCTGAAAACCAAAGACTATCATTAAAAGAAATTAAAGAATCTCTAAATAAATGTAATGATATCACATGCTAACAAATTGGAAGACTTAACACTATTAAAAATGGCAATAATCCCCCAACTGAGCTACCAAATCAAAGCAATCTCTATCAGAATTCTGGCTGCCCTCTCTGTAGAAACTGATAATCTGATTTTAAAATTTATATGGAACTGGATGTGAACCTAAATAGCCAAAATAATCTTGAAGCAACCAAAGTAAACAATTCATACTTTTCAATTTCAAAATGTAGCATATTCCTTAACAATCAAGATAGTGTTGGGGCTGGGGATGTGGCTCAAGAGGTAGTGCGCTCGCCTGGCATGCGTGCGGCCTGGGTTCGATCCTCAGCACCATATACAAACAAAAGATGTTGTGTCCGCTGAAAACTAAAAAATAAATATTAAAATTCTCTCTCTCTCTCTCTCTCTCTCTCTCTCTCTCTCTCAAAAAAAAAGATAGTGTAATACTGGCACAAGAAAAGATTTACAGATCAATGGAACAGGACTGAGAATCAACAAATTCACACAATTGGTCAGTGATTTTGGCAGGGCACTTAAGAACATCCAATAATGAAAGAGTAGTCTTGTAAACAAATGTTGCTGCAAGAACTACAGAGCAATGAGCAAAAGAATTAAGGTGGACCTTACTTTAACATATAAAAATTAAATCAGTCAAAGATCTGAATGAAAGAACTAAAACTATAAAACTCTTAAAAGAAAACAGAAGTATCAAATCATGTCCTTGGATTTGGCAAAGGATTCTTACATATGACAAGCAGACAAAAGAAAAAACAAATGAGATTTTATCAAAATTTAAAATTCTGGTGCTTCAAATATGGTCATAAATAATGTAAAAAGACAAGCCACAGAATGATAGAAGATATTTGCAAACCATATATTGATATAAAAACTTAAATCCTTATCTATAAAGAACTCTTACAACTCAATATTTTTCCATTTTTCATTAGTGCATTAAAATTACATATAATAGTGTAATTCATTATTACATATATGTAAACAGTGTACATATTCATGATTACACTGTAGAGTGCACACAATGTAACAATGTAAGTTGGTCAATATCATTCCTCAGCATTTTCCCTGCTCCCTTTCCTTTACTTTCATGAGAGCCCTACCCCACCCCCGCAACACACTCACACACATATCTTTTTGACTCCTTTTTTTCTCTATAGCTTCCACATCTGAGACAAACATACCACCATGAGGTTCTAAATTTGGCTTATTTTGCCTAACATAATGTTCTCAAATTCCATCAATTTTCCTGCAAATGACATAATTTTACTCTTCCTTATGACTGAATAAAACTCCATTATGTATATATAATCTATCCATCCACTAATGTATACCAAAGGCTGTTTCTATAATTTGGAATTTGTGAATTATGCTGCTAAAAATATGGGTAGGTATGTATCACTACAGTATGATGACTTTAATTCTTAAGACTAAATACCAAAAAGTGTTAAAGCTGGGACATATGGTAGTTCCATTCCTAGTCTTTGAGGAACTTCTGTACTGATTTCCATAGCGATTGTACTCATTTACAACCCCACCAACAGAGTAAAAGTGTTCCTTTTCCCCCACATCCTCTCCAGCATTTATTATTGTTTGTATTCTTAATGGCTGCCATTCTAACTGGAGTGAGACAAATTCTCAGTGTAGTTTTGATTTGCATTTTCCTAACTGCTGAAGATTCTGATACTTTTTCATATATGTTAGGCATTTGTATTTCTTCTTTTGAGAAATGTCTGTTTACTTCATTTGCCTGTGTATTGTTTTTTGGTCCATTTTTTTTATGGTTAGTTTTTGAGTTCTTTATATATTCTAGATATTAATACCCTGTCAGAAGAGTAGCTAGCAAAGATTTTCTCACATTCTGTGGGTTCTCTCTCCACAATCCTGTTTCCTTTGTTATGCAGAAACCACCGCATCTATTAATTCTTGATATTATTTCCTAAGTTTTAAAGGTCCTATCAAGGAAGTCATTGCTTGTGCCTATACACTGAAGTGGTGACCCCATGATTTCTTCTTGGAGTTATAACTCAATATTAAAAAAAACAATTTAAATAAAAACTGAGCAAAGATTTTAGCTAGGAGGAATGTGTTCAAAAAGTTTATTATACGACATGGTGACTTGAGTTAATAATGACACACTGTTCTTGAGAAATGCTGAAAGAATCAATATAAAAAAATGTTCTTACCACAAAAATCCTAATTATGTGAGGTCATAAATATGTTAGTTAGATAGATTTAGTCACTCTACAAAGCATATATACTTCAATATGTCATCTTGCCTTCAATATTTAAAATTTTATCCGTCCACTTTTTTAGAATTAAAAAATAAAATCTACAAGAACACAAATCATCCAAGGAATATATACAAATGGCCAAAAAGCATATAAAAAGATGCTCAACATCACTAGTCAGAGGGAAATGCACACCAGAACCACTATAAGATACAACTTCACACCCAATAGGATGTCAAAAATTAAGTCAATAAATTATAACAGCATGTGAATAAATCAGAACCTTTGCACACTGCTTATGGGAATGTAAAATGTTTCTTCCAACTGGAAAACAGTCTGCAGTTTTTCAAGGAATTAAAGAGTTGCCATAGTATTCTGCTCCTAGAGAAATACTTAAGAGAAATGAGTACTACATTCACAAAAACTTGTATATGAATGGTCACAGCATTTTATTTATAAAAGCCAAATGAATAGAAATGACCAAAAGGCCCACTGAAAGAATACACAAAACAAAGAATATCCACATAATGAAATATTATTCAGTCATGAAAAGAAATAAAGTTCTGATACATGCTTTGACATGGATGAACCTTGAAAGCATAATGCTAAGCAAAATAAGTCAGTACAAAAGACCACACACAATATGATTCCATTCATATGACATTGTCCAGAACTGAAAAGTCTATGGCAATAGAAAGTAGATTAGTGGTTGTAACATTCAGCTTTCTGTCACTGTAATGAAATTCTGGAGGGAATTACCTTATAAAGAGAAAATATTCATTATGGCTCATGGTTTTAAACATTCCAGTTCTTGATCAAGTGGCCCCTCTGCTTGGGCCTCTGGTGAGGCAGCTCATCACAGATGGTACCCAGGGAAAAACAAACCACTCAGGAAACAGAACTAGAGAGGAAGAGGAAGAGACAGGGATCCTACAGTCCCCTTCAAGGTTACACCTACAAAGATCTAAGGACCTCCCACATGAGGCTCCACCTCCTAAAAGTTGGACAGCCTCCAAATAGTACCATCCTGAAGACCTTTGGGAAACACACATCCAAAATATAGCCGTGGTTGCTTAAAACTGGGCTGGGAGGAGCATGGAGGATGGCAGAGTAAGCAGTGACAACTAAAAGACACAAGTTTCCAATCTCAGATGATGAAATGTTTTTAAATTGACAGTGGTAATAGTTGCACTTATCTGTGAATATGTTAAAAATTATTAAATTGTACACTTCAAAGGGGTGAATATAGTATGTGAATTACACCTCAATAAAATGGTTACTTAGACATAATAAATAAGCAGTCACCCCAAAACGACAAAACTGAAAATACTCAAATATCCATCAACTCTAAGATAAAAATATATAATTACAAAATGCAACACTGAAAATAAATGAATCACAGTTAAATATAAAATAATCTTGGGGGAGAAAGCAACTCAAAAGACTATATGCAATAGGGTTCTATTATATAAAGGAGCCATCATGTAAAACGATGAAGGAATAATTAACACAGTACTCAAGAGAGTAACTATTCGTGGAAGGGGAGACGGGAAATGTGAAAAGGGAGCAACAGAGGGCTTCATACCAACTGATAATTTTATATGTCTTAGAGTTGTAGGGACACAACTCATTAAATTTAATTATTACTGTTTTAAGTTACCTCTATTATATATACTTTCAAACGCTTTTAAATATTGGTCTCGCTCTGGAAAGCACATAATTTATTTTTGTTTGTTTCTTCTACAACCCGTGTGGAAGTGCCTTTCCTGAAGGGTTGGTTGTGTGTGTGCACATGCATGCACACTATGTGCAGGCAGGGAAGGCAGGCAGTTAGCTTTAAGATCAATCCAAATTTCAGAGTGCCAACTTGGGCAAAGCAGGGCACTAAGTATTATTCTAAAAGGATGAAAACAATGACACCCTTATTGATTGTAAATGATTTTCCAAATAACAGGAACACAAGTAGGTATAGTATAAAGAGGACCATATGTTAAATGACTTAGTAGAAGTACATAGGAAGTTTGGGGGCATACAAAGGAGGGTAAGATGAATTCCAACTTGAAACACTAGAAAATTTTATAGAGGACATAATCTGAGGACCTGAAGGATGGGTTAGGATTTTAATAGGCAGAGGATGATGCAAGAATATTCTAAGGGAAGAAAACAGGGGGCTGGGGATGTGGCTCAAGCGGTAGCGCGCTCGCCTGGCATGCGTGCGGCCCGGGTTCGATCCTCAGCACCACATACCAACAAAGATGTTGTGTCCGCCGAGAACTTAAAAATAAATATTAAAAATTCTCCCTCTCTCTCTCTCCCCTCCTCCTCTCTCCTCTTTCCTCTCACTCTCTCTAAAAAAAAAAAAAAAAGAAAAGAAAACAGTATAAACAATCATAATAATTATTATTATACATTTAGTAGTTCAAATAAAAATAAAAGCAACTAACATTTATTGATTGCATACTATGTGTCAAACACTATTCTAAGTATTTTTAATGTCTTACCCAATTTAACCTTCAAAAAAAACCCTAAAAAGTAGATACTATTATTATCATCCCTACTTTAAAGAAGAGATGCAGAGAGATTAGGTAATTTAAGCATAGTCACTGTGGTAGTAAGGGATTAAAGGTGTAATTTAAACCTGGCTCCACAGCCTGAGCACTTAACTACTAAAGAGGTAGGAAAAATTCCACACACGTTCAAAGACCAATATTCCAATTTACTTGGTACATAGGAATTATTAGGATCTAATGATACTTGGTATTCGGGAAAGGGCATTAAATGGATGTCACTGAAAACAGGAATCAAAACTTCACTGCACATAATACAAAGTAGATCAGGAGATTTAAACAAAGCTACCTTGAAAACTAAAACATTAAAAGTGGATTGATTTTAGCTTATATTCAATAAATATGGGATATAATGGTAACTGTGCTAAATCTTAAAATAAATAAAAAATAAGTAAACCATCGATTGTATATATGCCTCTATAAATTAAATGGGTCCTGAATGAATAGCATTAAAGGTATAATGTAACAATAACTAGGAAGACTCAGATTTTGAAAGTTTGAATGATGACACCATGTCTTGGATTGAGAAAGGAGTACCAAAAGTTTATACTGAAGAAGTAAGTTGAGGGTGGTTCATGAATGTCATAACATCTCAAGAAAGAAAACTGGCATATAAGAAATACTGGTGGGAAGAAAGAATTGGGAGAAACATTCCAGAGACTTAATGGCAATTTGAACGGGACTTAATGGCAGTTTGAACGGCATGTGAGAGAATAAGAAATTTAAGGTAACAAGTTTTATGCCCAAGAGAATTGTTAGACCATCAACAAACGATGAAAAACAAAAGATCTGGGCCAAAAGCAAGGAGTTAAATTTGTTAAATCTCCATCAGGATACTGGAGACTAGCATAAGACATAACTTAAGACCAGGTCTCTATTGAGAACTTGAAACTAATAATGTAGACTTAGAACCCACATAGATATATAAAGATGAAGCCCCAGAAGTGAAAGAGAAATCATCAAGAAAAACAAGTCAATATAGAGAAGACAAAAGGGATGAGAAAAATATCTGGAATGCTGTCTAAGTTTAAGAATAAGGAAGAGATGCAAGAACACATAGCAAGAATGGTTAATAAAATTACAAGCCAGATTATCAAAAGAGGGTAGGAGAAACACCAGTATATAAAAATGAAAAGAAGTCTAGAATTGCTGGGGCTTAGAAAAGGTCACTGAACTGAACATAAAATGGTTACTGGACATGTTTTTATGAATCTTGGATTCATAACAAATATTGGAGTAATCAACAAAATATGTTGAATGATCAAGTAAATGAATTTTGATAGTCAAAAAAGAAGGCAATTATCATAACCAGAAGGTTCCTGAAATTATGATAGTGAAGATGGCAATAACTGTGATACTACAATAAAATCTCAGGCTTTAACTGTAGAGAAAAATTAAAATGAAATATTTCAATTCTATGTAATGCCAAAAAAAGGATGCTGTGTGTACACCAGATTTTGGAGACAGACTTTCTCTCAAAATACTAAATTCAAGAAGACAGATACATTTTACATTTTCTGACTAAGCATAAACCTGTCACTTTTCACTAAGGAAAAGTAGCTGGAAGAAAGATTTGGGGGGGGGGCAGTTAAAAAAAAAAAAAAACGAAGATGAATAGAAGCAAATCAAACCTGAAAGATCTAAGGTACTTCAAAAGCCCAATGTGTTCCTGAGATATCCATAAGTCTACTTTCTTTACTCTTCACACTTTCCTGCTAAAATCCATGAATGAGAAAAAAAAAGTCAATTCCCAAATCTGAAAATAGAGTACACGTCCCTAATATCCTTCCAGTCTTTCTGCACCTAACAAAAATTCCTTAAAATAGAAAAAAAAAAAAAAAAGACTGATCTCATGATAGAAATTTTAGGTACTCTTTTTGCCACTGAAATCTAAACTCCCTAAAAGTAGTATCTCCTACTGAGATCCAGATGTAGAATCTCCCAAAGGGCTTAAGAAGTAGAGGACCACCCCCCAAAAGGGGAGGAGATAAAGAAAATAAGCACCTAGGTTCCTCCTGTGTAATCAGTAGATTTTCATTTAAAATAAGCCTAGGGCCTTGAAAGAAAATCATCGAATACTAGAAATTAGAGCATATACTCTGAACAGTAATGGTCATCCTCAAAGTATTACTCATTACTGAAGATATTACAGAGGCATCTTTGTATCTGTATTCCACAGTTTTGGCAAAACCAACATCTTAATTCTGAGCCAGAAATATTCCAAATATATTGCTGAGAGAAACTTAAAACAGGAAGCAAAACATGACAATGTCAGTGATGGTGGTAACATGGTTTTAAACAATGGAATTATCTAATTCAAACCTATTATAAGATAGAAGGGTGGACTATCAAACTTCTTTTATGGTCCCTTATAGTCCTTATATTAATAAAAAAGGTATAATAAAAAATAAAAAATGCTTTGAAAAATAGTATGAATCTTAAGTAAAGGGGGTAACTGAGTAGACATAAAACCCAGTCAAAAATAAACCCATCAACTGTTAAGCTGATAATTCATTTGCAAGTTCAAGTTGTCATCAAGTAACTAATAAATATCAGTTAAGGATCCTGGGCTATGATGACCCTCATCAATCAAACTTTAGACTAACTTGTAATTAATATGTTTGAACAATAACATATATAATACTAAGACAAATTTATGTGTTATAACTTCAATAAGCCTAAACAAGGTGGGATACACAAACGCCAAAATCTTCAAAAAATAAAATACAATAAAAAACACAAGTAACAAGTCCATCAAAAGACTCTGCAACTGTATCTCAGACAAGTTAAAGTGCTGGAAAAAAAAAAAAACAACAAGATCTTGAAGACTCTAAGCAGTATTGCTGCATTGTCTACCAATTCCCTATGATTATGATAGGTCATATCAAATTACTAAAGGAATGTATCCTAGATGTAAAAGAAGATACTGTGAAGCGGGCAGAGGAACAGCCATCAATCTCTCAACTCCAGAGATCCAAATGCAAGGGGTGACCATATATGGTATATGGTAATAGGAGCAAAAGTTCTACATTGCCTATATCAGCAAATGAACAAAAAGTATCTCTTTCCCCTACTTTCCTTATTTAAGCACAGATTCAAATAAACTGCTTACACTTTTCACTCCTCACACATACTAGGCAATCTTTCTTCAAAAAACCCAGAAGACCTCTGTCACTCATTCTATATTGACAGTTATAATCTCTCAAATCATCTGCCTTCCTTGAAAAGAAAGGGCCATTATCAAGATCCTCTGCCAGCTGTAGTACTGATTTCTTAAATTCAATAAAGTGTCATGACCAGGACCAAGCTGAAAATTATTTTCACAACATATATGAATAAAAAGACATGCAGAAAACTATACACAAAATTAAAGAATATCAAGAAAGTATACTGTTTTAAGTATTTTAATGCTATACAAATACACATTGACAAATGCTATTTACAGAAGAATTTTTATGATAATAGACTTTTGAAGACCTCTGCATCAAATTTATGTTAGTTGAAAACAAAGTATGAACTTGAAGGCAAGTAAATTTCACTTTCTAAAACATTCCATAATTTCTATTCTTCACTATTCAGATCAATAAGGTTTTATGATAAAAAAAGAATGCTAGGAATAGATCCAGAGATAACCCTGCTGAGAATCTAAAAAGTAAAAGGCTTTTAAATGATTTTTTCTTGAATAATGAAAAACAGCCAACTAATATTTGTAAAACGAAAAAAGAATTAGTTTCAAACCTTAGCTACAAGAAGTTTGTCTCCCAGCCCAGAACAGAGACAGCACCCTCTAAAAGATGTGTTTATGGAAAAATAAATATTCTACAATACATATGGCAAGCATTCTCTGAGTTCTGTTTCCTTCATTCTTTCTTCAGACTCAGTTTCCCACATTACTATGTTTAACAGCTTTTTCTCATATGGCTCAGTAAAGAATAAACAGGCTGTGAACTTTAATTATTCAAACAATCTCTGAATCAGATACTAACATGGGCTTTTATTCTTTCTTTCACAGAGGTTTGAAGATTTTCTTTGGCCATCTTCTTCAATCTCCTGATAGAAATAAGTGTCTCTTTCTAATCATAAGCATTGTATTGGACAAAAGACTCCCAACCCACAGAAATATATGAAAACAATATTGGGAGCAGAGATGAAAAAGAGTTATGTTCTTAACCTCTCTTCCCTGGCTCACAAATGCCACTCCACCACCACCACCGCGGCCATCAGCACCATTACTACCATCCCCCACCCACCACCCCTCAAAACTTGAAACAAGGGCTTTAAATTTCTTTTAGTGCAGCAAGCAATAGCTTGTAAAAGGAAGCAAACCAGCTGAAACATTTGACAGACAATGTTAAATACCAGGGAACTCCTATCAACCATTTTACTTTAAAAGGTACTTTGATGTTGGCTATCTTTCATGTTCCTCTTTCATGGCACATTAATAAAGAAAACGGAGCTAAAGTAAATCAAGACCCAGGGTCACATCTAGAATTACAGCACTGTAGGTACTTGATGAAATACGGATTAATGCTGCATGAGTAGTGAATAAATAAAAGCACCTCAATCTACCAATCAGACAAGTTTTACAAGTGCTTCTGAACTTTATTCTGCAACTAGACCTGAGACATCTTTAATCCCCCACACCCTGAAGCCTCATTATCATAATGTGAACCCACACATTAGGGTTCCTTCAAAATGCAAGTGCTATGAAGCGGAAAAGTAATGGGAATTAAGCTGGGTGTAACCTTAGAAATGTACGGATGTGGAGAACTTGAAAGTGGTATATTTCAATAAGGTAGGAGAGCATAATACAAAGAATTAGCCACACAAAATACATTAGAATCCAAAGTCTCCTTGCCCAACCCTGGGCCAAAAACACAAATTAGGTAGATTCAAGAACTCATATTTTCAACTATCTTGTCTTGCCTTGAATCTCCAAGTCCTATATAACCACATGAAAAGGCACTTAGCAAAGGATTCCAGCAATTTTGAATTTTTCCATTGAAAACCGAAATGAGAGAAAGACATCCTAGTAATTCTCCGCAACCCAAACCATAAAAATAAGAAACATTTTAAATGTTCCTCAATGATCAATTGAGTACTTCCTTTTAAAAGTATTGGCCAAAGGTGAGGGAAAATAGTAAACTGTTTAATGCCATGAAAAAGCTGAAAACATGAATGAAAATAGGCTGAAGAGTTAATCATCTCAGGCTGGGTGTGCAATGATAGAGCACTTGCCTAGCATTTGTGATGCACTGGGTTCAACCCTTAGCACCACATAAAAATAAATAAAATAAAGGTATTGTGTTCATCTACAACTAAAAAAACATTTTTTTAAAAAAGTTAATCATCTTAAAGTAAAAATGGCTCCATTATTAACCAACTAATATATTGTACTCCTATTTCTTACATATCTAATTTACTCGAGGAACTATGATTTTTTTTAAAAAAAGAACTAAAATTACTTAATATTAGCACATTTGTCTTGTATACACTACATGTCTATGTTGATGACACAGAGATGATTACTAAAAGTTCCAAAAGATGGACTTCACAACCCTATACTATGGTTTCTAAATTTTACCAAGAACACCATTAATGGAAAGGCACATATACAATTATTTCACTTACTTACAAGAATTCTAAAAACTATCTTTTAGACTTAGTTGATGCCTATACGGCAGAAAATACTGCCCATCTGATATATGTACTTTTGGAAATAACAAAACTAGATATATAAAATTGGTGAACTCTATGCTATTCTCCAAATCACAATAAAATACCAACTTGGAGAAGTAATGAGGAGTATAAAATTATACACACCCAAACTGAAACTAGCAGAGAAAAAATGTTAAACTGCTGAAGTAAGGCATTGTTTCTTTCATTTCTACAAGTTATTCAAAATCATGTAAAATCTCAAAGTTCATCAAGTATTACATTAATGCTGAACACTTTGTTGTTTAATTTACATTTTAGATTCTGTTAGAGCAAATACACTTGTCTAAACAGAACATCTGTTTTGGTTATACTACACTGTATCTCTGGCAAGAACCTACAATAAAACTAACAAAAAAAATCAAGAATCTGTATTGGAACTGGCAATAAAAGCAGATTTGTAATCCAAAACCTTAAGATGAGAAATGACCATCACTGGGCTCTAGGCCAGTTCTAATCTAAGTCAATAAACAAAAACCTGTAAGAAGGGCTATTGTAAAGGGTGGGCTAGGATAACTCCTGCAGATACTTAAATTGGACTTAGGGACATAAAAACACATGGGTTACAAAACATATTTTATTTTGTGCAAAAACTGTCAAATTGAATTCAAATCCAGACACTATTTTAAAACCAAAGACAGACAGACAGACAGACAGACAGACAGACAGACACACACACACACACACACACACACTCCAATTATTTATTCCTTATGCTTCTTTTCCCACTGTACTCCACTGAAATGGTCTATTTAAACACATATTTTTAAAAATATTCTAACCTTTCAACAAAATGAACATGAATTTATTTTAAAATTTATTCAATAGCACAAACATCTCAGCAAGGAAACCTTATCAACATGATGTTCTTTATAATCACAGAAATAGAGAGGAACATCAATACATGACAGGCAACAAAATTCTAGAAAGTCACCAACATCTTCTCAAACCATCACTATAGAAAGAAATGAGAAATTTAAATATCAAATCACCTTGTCATTATGCATAATAATCAAAGTAATGTGCTTTTTAGAAAACAACTTGGGCTATCCAAGTTGGGCTGATAAATGGCTTTCATCGTTACCAGAAACGTTTCCTATATAAAAAAGGGAAAGTACTCACTAGTGAGGGACAAATAACAGCAACCACAACTTTCCCCCATGTAAAACAGTATTAACATCACAACATTATATGATTTACATGGCTAGATACATGGTAGGTTGTACAGATAAGCTTACTGATTGGTTGGAAAATTAATTTCTTTAAACTAAAGCAAAGGAAAAAAGGTCCAGATAGTTCAGCGCAGGGGAAATCTGCTGCATGCTATTTTGACAGAATCATCCAGGGTCAGTTCGAAAAACCTTAGAAAGCAACCCATCAAAATTTCTATCAAGAGGCTGGCTCAGCGGTAGAGCGCTCCCCTAGCATGGGTGGGACCCGGATTCCATCCTTAGCACCGCATAAAAAAATGAAGGCATTGTATCTATCTACACCTAAAAAATAAATGTTAAAAAAATTCTATCAAAATATCCTCTTAGCATCACAAAAGTCATTTATTCAAGAGTTCACAGAGTAAGATCAGGTCCAAAAAATAAAGTCTTTCAAAAAACTTCTTAGATATTGAGTCTAAAAAGCCTCAGTGTCCTCCAAACCTTAACTAAATTATTGACTACTATATTAACTGATAGGGTATCTGTGGCATAACACCAGGGCCTTCACACCAAACAGAAATCCATTAGCTAATCAATATCCTTTTGGAAGCTACATAACCAAATAATATCAATTATCAAAATAATTACCAATTATCAAAATTGTATTAATAAATCCACTCAGACCTTCACAAAATGTTTCATCTGGGCCAAAAGATAAGAAACACTTTTCTTAGTATCATCTTATTTTAATTATATTCTAGTGGGTTTTTTGTTTGTTTGTTTTTATTGATACTGATTCTACCACTCCAGCCCTAAGATCATGCTATCTCACAAACCAAAACAGGAAATGAGCAATACCACTTTTCTCTTAGCCCCATTAGGAATTATGACAATCATGATAATTGGTTAGGATTATCTACAAGCAATGGGATCCCTTTTCTAACTCTTTTCCCTAAGATAATCATTAAAAGTCTTTTATGCTATACTTAGCATAAAAGATAAAAGGGCCCCAAGTTTTATTCTTCCAGTACTATTTTTGTTAGCTCAGTGAGTCCCCTCTTAAACACAACCTTGGTTACTTTGTCTTTTTTTCAGCTTTGTATATGTTCTTGCAAAATCCATACTTGGCCAGAAGTCTGTAATCAGTACACAGAGACTGGTTTACTTTTAGTTCTCAATCTTTTTCTGGTGGCAAAGCCCCTGGAAGTCAATGTGCTCTATTCAGAACACACTGGAATAACTGCATATAGAATAATATGATTAACTATACAAGCACTAAATCAGATACTAGATACTAGTAGATATCAAAAATTTAGAAAAATGTATGAATATAAAATATTTTCCAAACTTGATTTGGAAAAGAAAATTCACAATCTTCTAGAGGAAAAAAGCATTCTTGATAACATGTTTAAACTATTTTTCAATATACTTTAATGGCTATATAACTGGTTTTTAAAACCAATAACCCAAACAATTTTGTTTATGTTTTATATTATTATTTTATATATTCTCTTCTCTGTAACATTTTGCTAGTAAGGGTGCATCTCTGAACTGGCTTATAAGAAGCCCTTTCCTTGTAATAAAATTTAAAATAAAACTTATTAGCCTATGTTAATAACCAAAGTGTTATGAAAGTTTTATCATGAAGAGTCTTAATTTTTAAAATTCCATTAATTTAACTTCTGCCAGAGAATTTGGAAAGGATCAAGGTTCATGATTTTACTGGCAAAGAACATTAGTCAAGCTTACATATCTAAAAGTGTTCTGTAAACGATTATCTATTTTCTTTCCTTAAAAGGATCTTTTGAATTTTATAAGGTAGTCTGAATTATATTTCTAAGAGTTTTCTACCTTCTTATTAGAGACTCTCACAGGCTAATCTTCTCTCTTTGCATTTTTCAAGGTTTAAAATCTTTTAAAAGGATAAAAGTTTACTGGCTTTCATACAACATTTCTCAAACTTTTCTGATCACCAGTGACAATAACAAATACACTTCACATCACAACCTAGTATACAACATATATATCTGCAGCTCATACAAATATTCATGAAATAATATTTAGTCTTCTACATGAGGTATATCCTATATTATTTTTTTATTTATTTCGCTTCTTAAAAAAATACTGGCTGAAACTCACTAAATTGATTTCACCTTTCACCAATGGGTTGCAACCTATATATAAAAACATGGCTCTACAGAGCTCATATGACATAAGAATAAGGGGGATAAAAATCTGCACAATATGGATAGATACTAACATTTTTTCATACTTTACTTCAGCCTGGATGGCTTTCTTAAAACAAATCTGATATACCACACCACACAAACAGAATTCCTATCACTGAGAGATGAGAATATCTACTATACTATATCTACCTAAATTATACTTCTTACTCTTTATCCCTACCCCTTGCTTTTAATTCTCTATTTAGGACTTATCACTAATTCATATAGTACATAAATGCTCACACATTTATCATTTTACACTCACATTTATCTTTTTGTCTATATTCCCCCACTAGTATGAGAGTTTCAAGTTGGCAGGGACTTTGGTTCACTGCTCCTATTCCCAGCAAATAGTACTAAGCCTGCCCAACATTTGCTTGCTGAGTAAACTGCTGATATCATGAAAGCACATGTAATGAGATGTTTTTATTTTGGCAAAAGCTCCAAAGGCCTGTTTTACCAACATTAGCAACCACCCTCCTTTGTCCTGTAAAATGGGAATATGTTTAGGAAAAGTGAATAGAGGGAATTAAAAAGTTGCAAGAGAAAATATTTCAAGGAAGATGGCTGGAATGCTGTGTATTCCTCCTGCTGTGCCATCACAATGGGGAACATACATGGCCAACACTTCATGGGGAAGAATATCCCATCCATCACATGCAAATTTAGAGAAACTTCGCTGGGACCACTATGTGAGCTTCATCAACACTCCCTGAAATACTGGAAGCTAAACATGCCTTGGAGAATAAACAGCGAGCCCTATGCAGTGGCACAACTCCTATAATTGTTGTAATTCTAACAACTCCAGAGGCTGAGACAGGATCACAAGTATAAAGCTGACCTCAGCAGCTTAGAACTTGTTTCAAAATAAAATAAAGAGTTGTGGTTTGGATTGGGCAAAGGGAGAGTAAGGGGCATGAGGATAGGAAAGATGGTGAAATGAGATGGACATCATTACCCTAGGTACTTATATGATTACACGAATGGTGTGACCCTACTTCGTGTACAAAGAAGTAAAAAATTATGCTCCATTTGTATACAATGAATCAAAGAATACACTGCTTTTGTGTATAACTGATTAGTACAAATAAATAAATAAATATTTTTAAAAAGAGCTAGGGATATAGCTCAGTGGTAGAATGTTTCTGGGTTCAAACAAAGAGAGAGAGAGAGATATGAACAAGAGCTACTTCTAAGAACACAGAAGAAGTATAAGGGGGGAAGAGAAGATGATAATAAACAGAACGGTGCAAGCACAAGAAGAGGGAGAGAATTAAAAAAGGAACAAAGCTGAGATGAAAATAGGTTATTGATCCCTCTTTGAGAGTAGGCAAGGATGCCTGAACTGAATGAGCCTCTAGGAGTAGATACATGGTAGGCTTTAAAGAGATCTAGCCTTTTTAACAAATGGTGCTGGAAAAACTGGTTTTCCATATGTAGAAGAATGAATGTAGACCCTTATTTCTCGCCCTACACAAAAATCAACTCAAAATGGATCAAATACCTATGAATTAGAACAGAAACTATGCAACACCTAGAATCAACACTCCAGCATATAGGCACATGCAACATTCTCAATAGGAACTCTAAAGGTCAGGAAACAATGCCAAGTTCCACACAACAAAGGAAACAATTAGGAATGTGCAGAAAGAATCCACAGAATGAAGAAAATCTTTGGGTACCTACTCTTCTGACAGAGGATTAATATCTATAATATAAAAGGAACCCAAAAATTATAACTTAAAGTCAAATAACCCATTAATAAATGGGCAAATAAATTAAACAAATACTTCTCAAAAGAAGACACAAAAATGGCCAATAAATACATGAAAAAAAATTCAACATCACTAACAATTAGGCAAACACAAAACAAAATTACACTGTCATTTCATCTTACCCCAGAATAGTAGTCATCAAGAATACGAATAATAATAAATGCTAGAGAGGATTTGGAGAAAAAGGAATACTTTTACACTGTTGGTTGAACTGTAAATCAGTACAACCACTATGGGAATCAGTAAGGAGATTCCTCAAAGACTACACATGAAACCATCATATGGTCCAGCTGTATCACTTCTCAGTAGTTATCCTAAAGAATTAAAGTTATCATACTACAGTAATATATGCACATGCATGTTTATAGCATCACAATTCACAATAACCAAACTATGGAACCAGCCTAGGTATCCATCAGTGGATGAATGGATAAAGAAAATGTGTACATTATACACAATGGGGATTTTAAACTCAGCCATAAAGAAAAATAAAATAATGTCATTTCCAAAAATGGATGGTACTAGACTTATCAGTTAAGTGAAACAGAAGGTCAAGGTCATATGTTCTCTATCAGATGTGGAAGCTACAAAGGAAAAAGGAAAAGAGAGGAGGGGGCAAATCTCATGGAAATCAAAGGAAGTGAAGTCAGGTGTTTTGGCACAGGCATGTAATCCCAGCAGCTGGGGAGGCTGAGACAGGGATTCAAAGCCAGCCTCAATGACAATGAGGTGCTAATTCATAATAGTAAACAGTGGAGTCAACCTAGATGCCCTTCAGTGGATAAAAATGATAAAAAAAAAATGTGGCACATATATACAATGGAATTTTACTCAGCAATAAAAGAGAATAAAATCATGGCATTTGCAGGTAAATGGATGGCGTTGGAGAAGATAATACTAAGTGAAGTTAACCAAAAATCAAATGCCAGATGTTTTCTCTGATATAAGGAGGCTGACTCATAGTGGGGTAGGGAGGGGGAGCATGGGAGGAATAGATGAATTCTAGATAGGGAAGAGGAGTGAGAGGGGAAGGGAGAAGGCAGGGAATTAGCAAGGATGGTGGAATGTGATGGACATTATTATCCAAAGTACATGTATGAAGACATGAAGTTGGTGTCAACCTACTTTATATACAAACAGAAATATGAAAAATTGTGGTATATATGTATAATAAGAATTGTAATGCATTCCACTGTCATGTATTTAAAAAAAAAATCAATTAAACAAAAATAATACATAAAAAAAAGAACAACGAGGTGCTAAGCAACTCAGTGAGACCTTGTCTCTAAATAAAATACAAAACAGGGCTGGGGGATGTGGCTCAGTGGTTGAGTGCCCCTGAGTTCAATCCCAGTACCCCACTATAGATAGATTGATTGATTGATAGATAGATAGATAGATAGATATGGAAGAAAACAGAGATTCTGTACAAGAGGACTGAGTAGTAAAGTAACCTAGATATAGGGGATTGTTTATTGTTTATTCTGGAGAAAGAAAGCCACAACTGGTATACTGCAAAGAACAACTCCCATGTCATAGCCTACTAATTGGAGAAACTAAGAAAACAAATTTTGAAGAAAAATTCTTTAAAATGTCTCATGAAAGAATCAGCCCCAAGAAGGCCCTAGCAGCTTTTGAGCATACTTAAAAAAAAAAATTAAACTGCCAGTGAATGAAAGCTATATCATTTTTATCCTCAGCTGTTACTACTGTTCCAACTTTCTTTTATTTTTATTTTTCTTATTATAAATCCTTTATTTATTTATTTTTGGAGTTACACTGATTGTTGTTACTCATATATGAACACAGAAAAGTTATGTCCAATTCTTTCTACTGTCTTTCCTGTTTCCATCCCATCTCCCTTCTCTTCATTCCCTTTTGTTTAATCCAATGAACTTTTATTCTTCCCTCTCCTGTACCTTATTGGGTATTAGCATCCATTTATCAGAGAGAACAATTGGCCTTTGGTTTTTTGGGATTGGCTTATTTCACTTAGCATGAAGAGTCTCCAGTTCCATCCATTTACCAGCAAATGCCATAATTTCATTCTTCTTTATGGCTGAGTAATATTTGACTGTGTGTGTGTGTATATGTGTGTGTGTGTGTGTGTTTGTGTGTGTGTGTGTGTGTGTGTATAGAGACATCACATTTTCTTTATCCATTCATCTATTGAAGGACATCTAGGTTGGTTCCATAGGCTTGGCTATTGTGAACTTAGTTGCCATCAACACTGATTTGGCTGTATCACTGTGGAATACTGATCTTAAGACATTTGGGAATATGCCGAGAAGTGGGATAACTGGATCCAACAGTGATTTCGTTCCAAGTTTTCTGAGGAATCTCCATACTTCCTTCCAGAGTGGTTGCAGCAATTTGCAGTCCTATCAGCAATCTATGAGGGTACCTTTTCCCCCACATCCTCGACAACATTTATAAGTTACTTGTATTCTTGATAATTGCCATTCAGACTGTAATGAGACAGAATCTCAGTGTGGCTTTAATTTGCATTGCTCTAATTGCAACTCCCTAAGTCTATGCTTCTTTTCCATATTCTCCTCAGTCTAAGGAGATCAGAAACTTGGAAGGATGAGAAAATTCAGCTACTGAGTTGGGGAAGAGAAGAAAAAGAGGGACAGAGGAAGCTAACTCTGCCAACTATGAAATCCTATATAGCAAAGCAATGCTTCTCAGAATGAAACAGACTTGACAAAGAAATAAGATAAGCTATATCATGTACACATTTTTAATAGACATCTTATAACCTGAAAATAAGTGAAAGAAACAAGTAATTCCTAAAAGTGTAAACAAAGGTGATTAATTATACTAATTACATTTTCTTTTATGAAAACACCAAATTTTAAATTTAAAATAGAAAACCAAATAGTGGCCTCTGTTTCCTAGTAATAAAACAGATTATCCACCTGGGTTAACCTATTTTTGAAAACTAAAAATCCTTAATAGATCTTCTCAGGGGCATCAGTGGATTTCTAAGAGAAATACTCAAACTAAAAAAATTACAATACATTTGAGAAGCTGGATTTCTAAGGCTGACTGTCAGCCTAGGGTATCTGCTGAACTGAGTATATTTTGTTTTCTAGCTTCATGGCCTCAAGGAGTTTCACAGAACCAAAGGAACAGAAGACAAAACCTAGAATGCACCTCAGGCAGGTGGTAATAAGAGATTCCTCTACCTTCCCTCAAATATGTAAAACTGGGACCCCAAAGAGTTAAGCCTTTGGTATAAGGGTAAAATAGAAATAAACTCACTATATCCTACCCTGGTATATAATAAAGAAACCAGACTAACTCAAACCTTGTCACAGGCTGATGTATACAGAATCACTGATGAGAAAGAATGTGGAACCATAAGTCATCTCTGTAGTTTGCATCTGAAATTCACACTACCTGGGCAGTCAAAAGAAAACTAAGAATTTAAGTGATCCTAGATACTGGTAGCATCTACAGGCACCTGGCAGAAAAAATGCAAATCCTCTTTGAAGCAACTCACAATCAATCCAGGCCTCAATGAATTCCAATAGAAAATTTCCCAAGAAAATCAGGAGTTCACAATAAAAACTGAACAAAAAAGGAAACAAAACACCACAAAGCTGAACCAGAAGTTCACAACAGACAGCAGAAATCAATTTGCAAGTGTATTAGACTAAAATTATCACAAGACTATAAAACAAAATGCTTAATATGGTTAAGGAAGTCAAGGACAGGCTTGAAAATATATTAAGAAACAACTATAAACCATAAATAATCAAGCACACAAAATAGAATTTCTACAGGTAAAAATAGAAATTAAAAATTATATGGGGCTGAGGATATAGCTCAATTGGTAGAGTGCTTACCTAGCATGCACAAGGCCCTGGGTTCAATCCCCAGCACCACAAAAAAATGGATAAAAAATTTTAAAAAATTATACGTCAATCCTATAAAAATTAAATGAAAGTTAAATTGTAAAATTTCTACAATAGAAGAAAATTATAGCAACCTTGGTTTTCCCAAACACTTCTTAAATAGGAGACAAAAACTATTTTTAAAAAACCTAAGTTGGATTTCATCAAAATTAAAATTATTTGCTATTCAAATAATGCTGGTTTAAAAAAAAACTAAAAAGCTACAGACCAGTATATGTTTTAAAAACATGCCTGAGCCAGGCATAGTGTTGTACACCTGTAAGTATAGGAAGGCTGAGGAGGATGACTGCAAGTTCAAAAGCAGCCTTAGCAACTTGGCAAAGCTCTAAGCAACTTAGTGAGATCCTGTATTAAAATAAAAAAAATTAAATGAGCTGAGAATGTTGCTCAGTGGTTAAGCTCCCCTGGTTCAATTCCTGGTACCAAAATTTCTTTTTAAATATTCCCGAGAACGGGTTTGTATTCAGAATACATTTTAAAATATTCTTATTTTATAAAAAGAAGGAAAACAATTCAATTTTTGTTAAAAAGAAGATCTGAACAGATACTTCATAAAAGATGATGCACAATGGCAAATAAGCAAATGAAAATGCTCAACATCATTAATCACTAGGAAAATGCAGATTAAAACCACAATGAGATACCACAACAAATCCATTAAAATAGCTAAATTTATGAGTCTGACCATACCAAACAATAGCCATAATTCCATAATTCCATTGAAGATATGGAGAAACCAGAACTCTGATGCATCACTGTTAGAAATGCAAAATGGTACAACTACCTTGGTAAATAATTTGGCAGTTTCTTTAGCTAATCTCATACCTACCATACAATATACCCTTTCCACATGTTTGTTTATCTCAGAGAATGAAAGCATATGCTCACAGGCTTGTTTAAAAAAATGTTCATGCTCCTTTATTTGTAATAGACAAAAACTGGGAATGACCCCAATGCCCACCAACACACGAATAAATAAAGCTAAAGAAAAAACTAGTGAACTAGGAAAAAAGACTTGAAGAAATCAACCACAAAGCAGCCCAGACAGACAAGAGACAGAAAATGAAAAAGAGAGGTTAAAAGCCATGGAGAATAGAGTGAGAAGGCTAAATATGCATATAGTTAAAATTTCTGAATAAGAACAGAGAGAGAATGAGATAATGTTTGAAGAGTAATGGCTAAAATTTTGAAGATCTAAAAGACATCACCTCATAGATTTAACAATTCCAATATATTACAAATGGAATAAAAGAAATATAAAATGCTACTTGATGGCAAAAAAAAACACTTCATTTTCTTATCAATATATAAATACTCTTACTATTGAGTATCAATGATAAATTTAAAATCAGAAATGCCCTTCTTCCTCAGCTCATAACCAATATCATACTAAATATGCCTGTAAATAAATATTAAAATTATGGTTTGTTGGTTTGTACCACTAGTTTTAGAACCAGAGATTGGAAATAACCCTGCTGGCCAACAACAGGAGATGACTAAACTACATACAAACAAACAAAAGAATTAAGGAAGAAAAGGAAGTGGAAAGAAAGAAAGAGAAAGGAAATGGAAAAGTAAAGAAGGGGAGGTGAAGAAAGGGGAGAAACCAGGAGGCTCTGCTGTTCACAAAATATAACAGCTGGGTGAATGAGGACACCTTAAAAACAAAGGGGTGGGGAAAGCAGCATCCATCCTTTGTTTTTCAAAACTTTTCTCAGGTTATTTAAGTTTCTTCTAGTCTCTACTTCTGTTATCTAAACTAAGGTTCTCTAGTCAGTTTTTAATTTCTTAGAGAATCAAACTTTGAAGCAACTATATAAGTAATTCTGAGGCTTCACAAAGAAAAAGAAAAAGAATTAAAGAAAAGTTAGGAAAATAAAAGCTTGAGAGGTTTGCATTTTTTTAAAAATTGATATTCCTGGACATATGTGAGATTCATATATTCAACGTTACTATACAACACTTTTTAATATTCTAGACTCAAACATAATACAAAAAACAAAAACAAAAAGATAAATCTGAGAAAATTTAAAATTCTGTATATAAAAAGATCAAATTATAAACAAAAATGGGGAAAATTATTTCCATAATTTGCAAAAATCATGACAGATTAATAATTAATAATAGAAAGACTTCCCAAATCATTGAATGAAATGAAAACCTGGAATAGGGACAAGAAATGAACAAAGGACATAAATAAGCTATCCCTGATTACCCCCAAACAGCCAATGAACAATTGAAATATAAATGTCCACTGATCTCACTAATAATAATGGCAAGTATGTACCGGGTGCTATTCTAAACACATTCCATGTATTAAGTCACTTAACCTTCAAAACAATTTTTTAAGATGGGAACTATTATTATCCTATTTTATGGATAAAGAAACTATTACAACAAGCTTACGTATCCTACATAAGGTCATATTATTAGTTTATTATATGAAAATCAACTCAAGTCTATGAAAATCAAAACAAAAATAGCAAAATAGACACAGTGTTTAATAGCCAATGCCACAAAACAATGGAATCAGAGATATTTCTAAGAGTATCAACTGGAAATCATTTTGGAAGACAATATAGCACTGTATTTCCAAAGACTTTAACATATGCATAATTAGAATTAATTTTCTTAATAAGCAATAATTCGCATAAAATTCAAAATAGCAGCTTCATGGTTTAGATATCAGGTGTCACTCAAAAGTTCATGTGTTAGCAGTACAAGAAAATTTAGAGGTGAATGATTAGGTTATGAGAGATTTAACCTAATCAATGTGTTGATCCAGCTGAATAGATTAACTGGGTAGTAACTGTAGGCAGGCAGGGTGTGGCTAGAGAAAGTGGGTCACTGGGGGTGTGCCATTGGGGTATATAGTTTGTAAGTGGAGCTCTTTGCTTCCTAGTGCCATGTCCTGAATTGCTTTTCTCCACGATACCCTTTCACCAAGATGTTCTGCCTCACCTCCAGCCCAGAACAATAGAGTTGGCATTTATGGATTGAGACGTTTGAAATTGTGAATCAAATAAACTTTTCCTCCTCCTCTACCTTGTTCTTAGCAGGTCTTTTGGGCATAGCAAGGAAGTTGACAAAAACATGCAATTACATGGGGTATAGAAAGAGGATAGGCAGAAAAAGACAATCCAAAGAAGAAGCTCATAAGGGGCTTCAAAGCTGGGAACAAGAATGTTCACTTTGTTCTTTTTAAATTGTATAGAACTTATATAGTCTTTGGCATATTTTGATGTATTTGACAATTAAAAAAATGTTTCTCGCCCATAATCTCAGCAGCTCAGGAGGCTGAGACAGGAGGATCAAAACTTCAAAACCAGCCTCAGCAAAAGTAAAGTGCTAAGCAACTCAGTGAGATCCTGTCTCTAAATAAAATACAAAATAGGGCTGGGGATTTGGTTCAGTGGTCAAGTGCCCCTGAGTTCAATCCCTGGTATCCCCATTCCCCCCAAAAAATATTTTCTTCCCTTTCTGTGTGGACCTTTATATATATAAAAGCAATATAAAAGTTTCTAAATAATAGAATCCTGAAGTGGTTAACATATTGAAAGGAGAAATGTAGTATAGAAATAACCTAAGTATTCTAGGTTTGGTATTTCAGCATTTTTCAGGTAGGAGAAGAGGTAAGGTGCTCCTTTAAACTCATACTCTAATTCCCAGAATGTATTTTAAAGAAAATACGGCACATGCAAATATCTAAGCATAAGAACATTTACTTTAGCTCAGCTTATAATGGTAATGACTAGAAAAACCAAGCTTTTGAATAAGGCATGACTAAATAAGACTCAACTACACAAGAATGTTATCCAGTAAACTTTAAAAGATGAAGCAGAGTGTGTTTGTTGGCATGGGAAAACAATATATATATGATTTTCTTTACACACACACACACACACATATGAAAGATCCAGAAATATAGTCCAAGCAATTTAGCAAATAGAAAATTTTACCATATATCTGTATTTTCTAATTAATGTACATATTAGTAATACCTTTAAAGAAAAAAAGTTGACTTTTAAAATTTTAAGGCAAAAAAATTTCACTGGCTTTGCTATCAAGATAACAAGTGAGTTATCCTTTAAGGCTCAATCAAATTCCCTGTAATTCAGCTAGAAACTCTGGCGGATACATCAATTTATCTCAAGCAACAAAGCTATATTCCTTAAATTAAAGCAATACCAATTTCTTTTATTAGAGGTTGGTATTGCACCAGAATAGGCTTCAATGTGTGCTTCACAAGTGTCCAGCATCAGGCCTTTTTGTCTAATATGATCTGATTAAGGCCATGGCCTTCACTCACTAGGCCCCATGTATATAGTAACCTCTGAAAACACATTCCCAGCCCTCTATATAATAGCATTCCTTCTTTTTTTTCTCTCATTCTTTTGTTACATACCACACCTTCTCAGTTCAATCTATTTTCAAATTTTTTCACTGTTCTAATGAGAAAGATCATTAGAAAGCAAAAATAATTTATTTTTCTTGCTTCCTATATTTGCCTACTCAAATCCATCTATATGTTTCAGAGTAGAAACATTAAACTTAAAGTCAAAAACAACACAAAATGTTCTCTTCCATTTTCTGCTCCCAAGTTTTAAGTGGCCTCATGTATATCTGTGATAGTCCAAAATACACAAAATGCTGTGATTCTAAGTAACATTTGGCCTAATCTTTTAATCAAAGTTTGAAATACAACATACAGAGATTAAATATTATTTTCAGTTCTTTCATAGTTCATTAAATAACAACTCTAACCATATAATTATCTTATTTCCAAATCATCATTTATTTTAGGGAAACTATAAGTCTATAATTGTCAATTGCAAGTTTTCTTATCAATGAAAAAATAGAGCACAAAGTCAGAATTAGTGGAGCATTATGCAGTACAGAAATTTCTATACTTTGTGCATATAAAAGTTGAGCACCCCTAATTCAAAAACCTAAAATCTGAAATGTGCCCAAATCTGAAACTTTTTGAATATAGACATTAGACCAGAGTGGAAAATTCCACACCTGACCTTATGTGAAAGATCAGTCAAAACATGGGTACACCATAAATAGTGTATGAAATTATCTTCAAGCCATATATATAAGGTGTATATGCAACATAAATAAATTTTTGTGTTTAAACTTGGGTCCCATCCCCAGGATATCTCATTATGTACATACAAATACTCTAAAATCCAAAACAATTACAAACACTTCTTATCCCAAGCATTTCAGGTAAATGGTACTCAACTTATAATAATTCCAGTCAATAGTCTTAAGAAGACACATCTAACTAAAAAGTTAAATGGATAATATGAATAAATACTTATAAAATTAATATTTGCCAAGATAGACACTTAAGTAATATTCTTAATGTAAAGGAGATAGAGATAAATATGTACCTTTGATTTGAGAAGGCTTCAGTGAAGGAGACAATGGACAATACCTATGAACACAAATGTCTCCAAGCAGCTAAGCCATTTCTACATTTCAATAAATTTCACTGTTGTTACTTACACACACACCCCAAAAAAATCCCTATTCTTTATAAAAGAAAAAATAGGAATAAAAGATTAAAACATAATTAAGTATAGTAATTTAACATTAATAGAAACAAATATTAGGACATTAGTAAATTGAGTGCCTGCAATCTGGCAGGAGACTGAAAATAGCAAATCATTCCATCAATACACTTTAAATGATACATAAAATAGTGCAATTTTTCAAGAATACTTCCATCTTTTAAACCTGTCTGATTAACTGAGCCTAAATTACATTCTGCAACTTGATTTGAAGCTTTGGATGACTTCCCCCATAATATGTAAGGTATTTTAAGAGTAGGGAGAGAAACAAATGATAGAAAAGGTGGATATATGGGTCATGATAGAAATGTTAACTTGGGATCATGGTATGTGCTAACCTACTGCAGCAAGTCAAGGTAAAAGTGTTAGAAGGAAGAGGTCAGAGGAAATGTGTTAGTATCTATCACTTGGAAAGGTTTTTCAGGATGAGTGAAAGGAATATAAAAATGTACATCAGCTTATTTGTTTAGAAGGTACCAAAAAATGACTACCTGAGAAAGCATGGAGATTTCAATTTCAATATAACCTCAAAGTGCTAGATGAGAAAACATGGTATCTTCAAATAGGCACTTGGGACTGGGAAATAATAAAATGAAGTTGAACAGCTGATTTTCCTAAAGCAGTCACTGTAAATTCTCATTTGTTTGTTTGCTTTTTGTTTTTTGTACTACTGGGGATTAAACCCAAGGTCTCATGCAGACTAGGCAAGCACTCCACTGAGCTACATTCCCTGCCTTTTTTACTTTTTATTTTGAGATAGGCTCACTAAATTGTCCAGGCTGACCTAAACTTATGATACTCCTGCCTCAGCCTCCCAAGTCACTGGGATTATGGACATACGACACATGCCCAGCTCTTTTTCCCATTTTAAAGATGAAGGGAAATGTGAAGCTAAACTGAGAAACTATTCTAACCTTGCATAACTAGTAAATGATGAAAACAAAAAGGAAATCCAGATTTGTCTTTCCATGGCCCACCCTTTCTAGTACTATATACTATCTAAATATCAGATGAGGGCTAGGGATATAGCTCAGTGGTAGAGCACTTGCCTTACATACGCAAGGGCCTAGATTTAATCCCCAGTACCCTTCCTCAAAATATTCACATGCAATTCAGAACGTTTTTATTACAAGTTTTTTATGATTTGAGAGCTGTATTTATAATCACTACAAATATACCCAAGATATTTACATCAAATGAACGTAACAAGTAAAAAAGAAATCAAAGTTGGCTGTGGGAAAAAAAAAACCTAACAGAATCAGCTATATCAGGTGCTTATTTTAGGTTCTCAAAGGGACTAAGTACTAAGTACATTTTTTCAGTTTCAGAATAGGAATTCCCACAATATTACCTAGGCCAACTTGAGTAACACAAGAGAGAGAAGGAAAAAAGCTAAGGTGAACTTTTGAATCTATACTTTCCTGAACCATGCTCTATGGAACCTACAGTTTGTCCCTAATTTTCCCCTAGTTCTCTTTGGGCACCCTGACTTTGTTTTCCTGACTTAATTTGATTACATACACTCTAAGCACTTGGAATATTACGCTAAATATCTGTCCCATATTTTCTAGCCTACTAAATGAATCCTAGAGTTCTTCCTTTTGTAGGTTTAATTATTTGTTTTGCATTATTCATCCTACAAATCCCCTATTTATTATCTGACAATCATAGTTATTAGATTTCTCATTAAGCAATGGGAAATGGCTCTTGAGTACTGTTCTCCTAAATACCCACCACTATTTCTACCCTCTTTCTTAGAAATAAACCCTATAGGACTTACTATTCATTCTACTACAGTTTGAAATGGGTAATCTTGGCTATTTGAAGTCCAAAGAGAAAACGACAGAAAATGAAAACAGAACTACCAGAAAATCCTAAAAGAAACTGAGTCAAACTGATCCACAACCATCCATAAGTTATATATATGCCTATATATAAAAAAAAAAAACTTGTAACCAGGAAGACAAATGAGAAAGGAACATCAAAAATTATTTTTAACTCATATCCTTACCTTGGCTCTCAGTTCTGAAGGGCAATGATTCATTAAAATATTTGGGAGAAGGCAGGCAAAGTTACATACAATCTGTAACTGCTAACCTAGGACTGGTACCCTCCAACACAAACACACACACACACACCATGCACACCTGGAAAATCACATTAGGTGAGCCCTAATATGCTGCTTCTGTGAGAGGATTCAGGACCCATCCTGCTCTAGTCATTCCTGTCCTAAATTTCTCCAAGGGACAGACACTTCACATAATTCTACAAAACTCTCATGAACAACAAGAGGTGGGTTGGGAAAGGAGGACAAATAAGACATATATCTTAAAAAAGAGAAAGGAGAATTCATCACAAAAGGAACTTTAGAAGCTCCCATGGCTCTCCAAGAAAACAAATATTCCTAACATCCTTACCAGTAAACAACATCCAGTGGTGCAAAGTAATTTTTCATTATCAAGTCAGCAAAGTAAGCTTCGGTTTCCCGGCAGGCGGTTCCATTTCCAATCACCACTGTGCTGCAGCTTCAAGGCAGAAACAGAATGAGAAACTGGATAAGTTCAAGGCATGCTTTGAAATCAACCAGAGAAAATGTACAGAATGCACAAATACTATTCCACACGGCTCTTATTCTCTCATATATCCAAGCAACCTCTCCATTGTTTCAAAGGAAAATAGACATGCAGTTTAAAAGATGCTGCCCATGCATTTGGTACAGATGGCAGTGAAAAAACAGTTTATTGTCATACA
This sequence comes from Urocitellus parryii, assembly GCF_045843805.1. NCBI lineage: Eukaryota > Metazoa > Chordata > Mammalia > Rodentia > Sciuridae > Urocitellus > Urocitellus parryii. The sequence goes on from NC_135542.1 coordinate 67,450,827, forward strand.
ATGTCAAGAAGAATCAGTCAGCTTTCTTCCCATCAACAGGAATCAAAATTAAATGGCAATAGGTTAAAGCTGGAGCATTCTAAGCTGTAATAAAGACAATATGGCTGAATTATGTTGTCATAATTTCTGAACATTCTTAACTAAAACTATGACCATTCCTCAGAGAACAAAAGGAGGAAGGAAAGGAAGGAAGTAAGGAAAAGAAGACAGGGGATGAAGACTGGCCAAACAGAAGAAATAAATGCTCACTTTTTGGCAACATCACCACCTCTTATTTGTGAAAGAGAGAGGAAGCAGCACTTGTCAGGAATCCCCATATGCAGTTCTCCAGAAGTTTGCCCCAGCATTGTTTTACATGCCTCCTTCTCTCTCACCAAGGCACCTCCCTTGATCCCTCCCTATTTTAGGTTTCAAAGGAATTTCTTGCTGGGCCAGTGAAGTACTGATAAGATTACTTATTTTCATACTTGAAATTCAGCAAAAGCCTCTTTATTTTCTCAGCCTCTCTGAAGCCTTGTCCACAATGCAAGTAAACCACATCAGTATGAAGTATCTGACCTTAAAAGAAAATAGAAAAAAAATTAAATAAAAAGCCATTTTGTTGTAAGAAATTACAAAATATAACACCAGTGTTTTGATTAAGCCAGTTGTAAGAGAAAAGGCTTGTCTTTTCAAATGCAATCTAAATCATTCATGTTCACTTCTCCCTAAGACCTCTGAAAAACTGTTTCTTTCAAAGTAACATGGATTGTAACAATCTCTACACTTATTTTGCTACACAAAACAGTTAATGTTAACAAATTAGTAAAAACTAACATTTACTGAATACTCACTACATAGTAAACACTGTTGTAGTGTTGTGATACTACTTTTCTTCTTTTTAGTTGTAGACATATGAATTTGTTTCCTAGTAAAAATCTTTGTGTTATATATTTAAGAATTGCACTTTTCTACACTACAATACACAGAAAATATTTTATTTCTAATACAAATATTGTTTTAATTAAAACTTCATGCAGATTTGAGTGTAATTACCTAATAGAAATAAGTGACCAAAGTAAACAATGTTTTCCTAACAAGGAGGTTAAGAAAACAACAGAATAATTTCAAAGAAAGCAGAAGATAGGAAATAATAAAGTTAAAACAGAAATTAATGAAATAGAAAAAAAAAACACAAAGGAGCAACAAAATTATTTTTTAAAAAATACTTTTAATAGCCAGGCGTGTAATCCTGTAACAAGTGTAACTCCTGTAATCCCTAGCTGGTAAAGGTGAGGCAGGAGGATCTCGAGTTCAAAGCCAGTCTCAGCAATGGCGAGGTGCTAAGCAACTCAGCTAGACCCTGTCTCTAATAAAATACAAAACAGGGCTGGGAATGTGGCTCAATGATCGAGTGCTCCTGAGTACAAACCCCAGTACCAAAAAAAAAAAAAAAAAAAATACTTTTAGCAATTAACAATCAAGAAAAATCAAAGAATCGTTTTTTAATTATAAATAAATATAAAGTATTATATTAGAAATAATTTTATTATATTTAAATTATAAATATAACTATAAATATATTACAAATTATAAAATATTTTCAAATAGGCACTTGGAACTGGCAAATAATAAAGTGAAGAGCTGATTTTCCTAAAGCAGTCGGTGTAAAATTCTTTTTTGGTTGTTTTTGGTTTTTGCAGGACAAATAAATTATATTTTAAAATGATTTCATAAATTATAATAGAAATGAAAATATGCTATAGAATATAAAATGAAAATACAGAATATGAGATATATTATCTATCTATAGCTATATATATAGAAATGAAAAGAGAATAGAGTATAGAAATGAAAAGAAGCTGTAACTAGAAATGGAGCAAATTAAAAAGAAACAGATTCAAATAATAGTATGTATGTAAATAATAGTATATAGTATTTTGATTAAATGATGAAATGGATAATTCTTAGAAAAATCTTACCAATGAAGATTGAGGATAAGTCCCTATATCTACATGTTAAAAATTTTAAAAAGAATTATCCTATAAGCAATATAAGACTGAAAACTTGATTTACTAACATATCCAAAAGAAAGAATCATGACCAAGTTGAATTTAACTAAGGAAAGTGTAATTTGACATTTTTTGAAAAAAAATCTGAATAATAAACTTCATCATAGTTAACACAGCAAAAGATAAAAGCCACAGGATGAATCAGTAGTTGAAGAAAAAAATTGATAAAACAGACTTCCCATTTATTATAAAAATGAACAGCACCAAAAGACAACTAAGGGGGCTGGAGTTGTTGTGCATCAGTGTTAGAGCGCTTGCCTAGCACATGTGAGGCACTGGGTTCTATCCTCAGCACCACATAAAAAAATAAAACAAATAAAGTTATTTAAAAAAATCATGTTTTGGGGCTGGGGATGTGGCTCAAGCGGTAGCGCGCTCGCCTGGCATGCGTGCGGCCGGGGTTCGATCCTCAGCACCACATACCAACAAAGATGTTGTGTCCGCCGAAAACTAAAAATTAAATATTAAAAAAGTCTGTCTCTCTCTCTCTCTCTCTCTCTCTCTCTCTTCTCTCACTCTCTCTTTAAAAAAAAAAATCATGTTTTAAAAAAAAGACAACTAGGAATAAAAAACCAAAACCCCATGAGTGCATCTATAATAAACGTAACAAAACATCTTCACAAAACCCAAAACTGAGCAGATGGGTACAATGCACTGACAGCTAAGACCTACGCACATAAGCATCTGTGTGGGAGGAAGCAGAGAGAATAGAAAATGTGATGATCCTCCGAACAGAAGAATCCCAAAATGTCAAAAAGTACTTCCCTAGGAAACACAAGTTAGAAAGTTTCTAAGAACAGTTAGAAATGCTAAAGCTTTGAAAACCTCCAAGGGAAATTCATGCAAACACACACACACACACACACACACACACACACACACACACACACATGCATATCATAAGAAAACTTCTGAAAATCTTAGCAAACAGGGGGGAAAGACATATTACTTTCAAAAAGAACAATAATAAGATTTTTGGCTAAATTCTCAACAGAAAATATGATGCCAGAAAAAATAAAATAAAAATAGAATGACATCTTTAAGTAACAACCAATCTTGAATTCTACAACCATCAAAAATATTTTTCAAAAAAAAAAAAAAAAAATATTTTTCAAAAGTGAAGGCAAGAGGGCTGGGGTTGTGGCTCAGTGGTAGAGCACTTGCCTAGCATATGTGAGGTACTGGGTTCCATCCTTGACACCACATAAAAATAAATAAAATAAATAAAGATCCATTAACAACTAATAAAACAAATTTTTTTAAATGAAGGCAAAAGACACTTTTTCAGATGAATAAAAACTGAGACAATTTCTCATCATCTGACCCACATAAAAATTAATAACATAAGATTTTCATGTCTGCCGCCCATGCAAAATGTGCTCAACTGCAAACACAGAAATGCAGAAAAAAATGAAAAGTATTAGAAAAGGTAAATATATGAGTGAATATAAAAAACAATATTAGCTGGACAAATCAAAAGTGTCTTTTGGTGCTTAAAACATATAGAAATAAAATGCATCAAATATAACTAAGTCAACCAAGTTGATGAAGGATGATAGGGTTCAAGTTCAAGCCTTGTTAATCCTCAGTTCTCTACTGAGAAATAGGGAAGGAGGTAAATGATGGTCATATGTTGAAGGCTTTGATCAACAAATAAAGAGAAATATGAAGTTTGATTCTCTGGTTCTCATATCCCTATGAGAAAACCATTTGCTAAGCCTCAAAAATTCACATTATTTCCAAATCCCCATGAAATCTATAAAGTAAAACTTAACAGACCAAACAACTTTTATATAAAAAGCTGAAAAAGAACTTACTGGTAGGAGAAATTATAGCTAATTTGCAACCATGTTTGTAACCAGGATCCACTCCCATCAAGGTGCGGCCTGGAACAGGGCTTGTTAAAAGAAGCTGACGAAGATTCCGTCCAAACATCATTACTGATTCCTTCTCTGCATCTGATGTCAGTTTGGCTCTTCAGAAATGAAAAATAAATGAATGAATGAATGAATGAATGAATGAATGAATAAATAAATAAATAAATAAATAAATAGAAAGGGGAAAAGTACAGGGATCATTTTGTATAGTTAGTTATTCCTCACAGGAACATTCCCTATAACAAGTTAAAAAGAAAAACATCACATACAAAAATTAGATTGGGTCTATTTTTACTAGTCACAGTAATATATAATACCACAAAAATTTTGAAGTAATCTTTATGAGTTTGTCATACCTACCTTCCTTCTCTGTCTGCTCTTTGCTATATACAAAAGCAATATGATTAGAGGTATACATATCACTTCTCAGTCTTTTAGCTATGATACAGTGTAGATATGCATATATGTGAGAAAAAATGTATAAAGACTTGCATGTCATGTGGGAGTCAAATTAAAGTTTATCAAATTTTGAAAAATATACACACAAAAATTAGAGTAACAAATTATTGAATCACAGATAGCCTCCAATAACATTTAATTTTATATATTTACCTTTAAATATCCCAGTCATCTTCTCTACTCTATTCTCCACATCTACCCCTTTGTCATTCTCAGTGTCATGACATTACCATAGATACTAATAGACAGTCCAGAATCATGCCTCATATAAATAATTTCAGTTTTATGAAAGGAAGTTATTTTTTAAGTGTGCTTTTAGGCACACTCTAAGATAAAAATGTCCAATATGGCTTAAAATCATTTGGAAACCAAATTTTATTCCATTGACCTACTTAATAGAAGCTCTCCACATACTGTCTCCTGAAATTCTTAAGAATTTATAGAGTATAACTTCTCTTAGACTATGTGAACTACACATGCTATTGACCACAAGAAAACTGAACATATAAAAGTCATCAAAGCACATTTTATATCAGTGCTGAAGCAGAATATGTTACAGTTATAAAAGAGGCACACAGCTAACTAATGTTAGTGTCTCTGGTTTAATTCACTTTCTAAAGATTTCTCCATTTTCTCTAAACATTTCATTATCATTCTCTCTAAATTCAGCCAAATAAGAGAAGAAGTATCTTTCCAAATATTTCTATATCTACACTTTTACTTTATTCATTGGATGAACATTTGTTAACAGTCTTACAGAAGGTACCATGATTGGTATAAGCCAAAAAGACAAGATTCTCTGCCCTGATTTTCACTGTGCAGTGGAAAAAAAAAAAAATACACAGGCAAGTTTAAAACAATGGTTAAGTGCTAACGTAACAGGAATGTCTAGGAAGGATAGCTGAACTAGGTAAGCTCAGGTCAATCAAGAGGAAACGGAGATGAAAGAAAGGGAAATGACTCATAGAAAAGGTGAGTAATTTTGTAAGCCACAGAGTGAACATATAAAAGCTCTAGAAGAAAGAAAAACCCAGATCACACAGGGTCATGTATGTTCTTCTGACCAACTTGGGTTTTATCCTGGAGACAAAGAAGATACACTGGAGGACTGTAAGTAGACTAGCATAAAATAATGAGATGGGGATTTTAAAATGGCAATGTGGAATCTATGTTGGAAAAGATAGAAGACAGTAACCATCTATGACACTAGTACAGTAATCCAGACAAGAAATGATGATGAATTGAACTAAGACAGTAACCATGGATATAAAGAGAAGGAACAATGCATGATACAGTACAAGATGGTAAAACACTTCTTGATAACTGACAAGGTAGAAAAGATAAATAAAGTAGATACGAAAAATGCCACATGGATGAATGATCATGACAGTCATGTTAATAAGAAATGCAAAAGCAGTTTATGCATAGGATATAGTCAACTGAATAAAATGACTACAAAATAACATAGTCTTAATGGTCTCTTTTAATTCACACACAGATGGAGAAAACTATGGCTAACAATGGGTATCTCTAGCGAAATTATGTTTCCCCCCTTTTGTGCTTTACTGATGCTTTCAATTTTCCTATAGTTGGGACAAAGTTCTTTTCTATTTTTTTTTTTTTGAGAGAGAGAAAGAAGAGAGAGAGAATTTTTTTAATATTTATTTTTCAGTTTTCAGTGGAAACAATATCTTTATTTTATTTTTATGTGGTGCTGAGAATCGAACCCAGTGCCCCACATATGCCACGTGAGCGCGTTGCCGCTTGAGCCACATTCCCAGCCCCAAAGTTCTTTTTAATTAGAAAAATAAAGTACCGTAGAATGTATACACATTGAAATATTACTCAGCATAAAGAAGAAGGGTGGGCAGGGGGCCCGCTGGGGGCGGGTGGAGGTTCACCAAATTGGGCAAGAGGGGAAATGGAAGGAAAGGAAGGAGGACGGGAATAGGAAAGACTGTAGAATGAATTGAACATAACTTTCCTTTGTTCATATAGGAATACATGACCAGTGTAACTCCACATCATGTACAACCACAATAATGGAAGTTATACTCTATGTATGTATAATATGTCAAAATGCATTCTACTTTCATGTATAACTAAAAATAACAACTAAAAAAAAGAAAAAAATGATTTTTCTTTATTAAAAAAAAGTAAAACTGACTGGGACTGCCTTCCTCAACTGTTGTTCATGGAAATATATCTATCAAGACACATCTCCAGACAATGTCTGCAAACTAACTTAAGAACTGAAAGAAGATGTACTGTTTTAACCAAAGGTATTTTAGAAAAAGAGAAGGAAAGTCCTTGTGATTTCTCACTGCTAGATTATATGTTAGACACTCCTGCACCAATTGTTTATATTCAATCTGAACAAAATTATTCCACAGCCACCCAAATCAAATAGATGCAAAAATGTCAAAAGTGCCACTGGACATAACATGCATAATGAAAAAAAAATAAGTTAATGACAACCATATAAAAGGAATTACATTTTTAAATAAGATAATTTTTTCTTCACTAAGGACAGAATTTCCTATATTTAAATTTTATGCCCTATCACCAAAAGCAAGAGATGTTGCACAACATAAATTGGAAACAAAATTTCAAAATGAACACTATTGTTAGGGGACTTCTCAACTAAAAAGGCTGAAACAAGAAACTGAATGTCACTGATAAAAAGAAATTGAACAAGAGAGCTATGTGTCATTAAGAGTACCTGCTCATTCAATACCCTGAACTCAATGGTCATGTCAAGCAAAAGAGAAATAGACAAATAGTATATAGTCTGTTAGAAATTCTAGTAAGGTTGATGAGATGGTTAGAAATTGAAATTTCCAGGTAGCCCTTGCTGAAACTTCAAAAAAAGTGAGAATGAAATAAATCTATTCCACTCAGGAAAGACCATATGAGAGAATGGCTAGTTTTTAAGGACTGACTACCAGAACAAAGGCTGGAGAAAATGGAAGTGGAGGGGGTTTGCCTCCCTACATTTCTTTTCTTTCCATCTTCTCATCTAAAACAATCCGCACCCCATTTTTTTTTGTAGTTTTCATCTTTATTGCTCTTAGAACTTCTATTAGTCCCTTTAAATGGCTATTTTAATAATGTCCTGATATTTGCTCATCATTGCTGATAACATTTCATCCAAACACTTCCCCTTTAGAGAATAAAATACAGCCTTCCTTCTTCACAGTAATAAATTCATCATGTCCTGCTTATGCTTTCTTTGGCTCTCTTACCTCTAAAAAATGACTGCACGTAACTTCTCCATTAACTTCTCAGTTTGTTTCTTCCAAACCAAATCTCAAATCAATAAAACCATTTATGTGGCTTGGTTGTCAAAATGCAAGACTATTATTCCAGAATATACTTTTCAAGCTGGACTACATAAGTGGTCCAGCTTGAAAAGTATATCACAATTAACAACAAAGTTTTAAGACTTATGCATAAGGCACGTACAGATTGCAATCAAGACTTAAACTTAAGACTTTGTGATTCTAAGTTCTTTGGCTTTGTGACTCAATCAACAAATACTTATTATATGCTTTAACAGTACAATGCAAAATAAATAGCACACAAAATTAAGCAAGACAAAATACAAACCTGAACTCTCTACAGAGAAGAGGATAAATAAGGCGTTTAAAGGAATCATCCAGTGAATTATGTAAAATCTTCATTAATTCTGGCCTTGCAAAGCCACGTGGTCTCCACCTGCAAAAAGAAAGCCCATACTAAACCTGATGTGACAATAATGAGACCATGAAAGGACACCTGGAAGAAAGAAGTGTGAAATAGGCAATGGGGGAAAAGCCTTTATTAAAGAAAAAGTAACATAATCTGTAAGGAGAGGCTGTGGTGTCTGGAACTTGTTACTATGACATCTGGATGTTTTATTTTTAAAAACCTATTAACTACAGTTAGACATAAAACTTAAAGGGGAAAAAATCTGCTGGAAAGAGTCATCAAAGCATTATTAGTAATAAGTAAAATATCAAGATACAAGAAAGTCACCAAAAAATTATTACTGTGGACTAACAGTACTGCTATGAACTGAACAGTGCCCTTCCCCAAATTCATATATTGAAGCCCTTATCTCTATTGTGATGGCATCTAGAGATGGGGACTTTTGGAGAATATTAGCTTCAGATGAGGTCATGACACCAGAGACCTTGCTCTCTTTCTCTGAGTCTCTACTATGTGATGACACAGGGAGAAGGTGACTGTCAAACAAGAAGAACACCCCTCTTTCCTACCCCCACAGGAAGTGACTCAATTCCTTATTTTGGATTTACTAGCCTCAGGAACTGTGAGAAAATTAATTTTTGTTCTGTAAGACACACAGTCTGTACCACACTGTCATGGCAATAAAACAGGGCTGGGGATATAGCTCAGTTGGTAGAGGGCTTGCCTTGCATGCAAAAGGCCTGGGTTCTAATCCCCAGCACCACAAAAACAAAAAACGCTAAGACAATCACTGATTCTTCTATTACCTTTTCTTTATCTCTTCATGAGAATTAAAGGAGACTGAGCAAAGGAGAAACTGAACCTCACCTCTAGTCATTCATTTTTTTTTAAGTATTTTTTTAGTTACCAATGGACCTTTGTTTTATTTATTTATATGTGGTGCTGAGAATCAAACCCAGTGCCTCACCCATGCTACACAAGCGCTCTATCACTGAACCACAACCCCAGCCCTGGACATTCTTGAGTAGAACTCAGGCCACGCTGCTCTACTGGGGACACATATACCCATACTGAAGAATGTAAAGGCCATAGAACTAACTGTTAGTAGACACTGAAGAAAGAATGGAGAGAAAAAAACGCAACTAAAAAGGACAAATTTAGTCCTACCCTTTCTGTGTTTCCATCCACCTACAGCATTTCTGCCTTTGCCCTTCAATGGCTCTTGAACAGACTCCATTAACAAAATATAAATGTTTTCTAGTCATCCATTAATACATGTCAAAGGTCCTCTCATCTCTGTTAATCATCTCAGGCAAGGAAATGAACTCAGTTTAAGCGAGCAAACGCACAAGCCTTTACACTGTTACATACCAAAGGTTATGTGTTAGCAAATAACTAAACTCCTTCCATAGAGGGTAACATACTTAAATTACAAATAATTTTGTTTTTTAATTTCAATGAAAGTGCTTTTAGGCAGGATGTATATTTCCTTCTTTCTATCTAAATCTTCACTATTCCCCACTGTCACCTTTATCTGAGGACATGAGGGGTAGGGAGGAGGAGGACAAGAATTAGCCACAAGTCTTGCTTTCACTGAACCTTTTTAAAAAAAGGATAGTATGATAAATGCAAATACTAAAAATATGCAAAAATAAAGGTATAGAGCTCAAAAGTAGCAGTAATAGCAGTACAACATATTTAATGAAAACCAAGATTTGAAGCAGATTATCTCTGTTTAAATTCCATTTTACTACTTTGTTGGGAGACTTACTTAACCATGTCTGCTATCTCATTTATAAAATGAGAGTAATAATCATATTTAATTCAGTGTTGTGAGTTAATATGTAAAGGACTCGTAAATTTTTTGGCACATTCTATTTAAGCACTTGCTGCTGCTGCTGCTGCTGCTACCATCATTGTTAATTTGGAGAATTCAACATCAAGAAAAGCTTCCCAGAAAAACACCTCAGATGGGTTTTAAAAACGAATTGTGGCTTACCTAGTAAGGCAAAGGAATATGATCATTCTGAGAAGAAACCATAGCATACTGGAAAGCTCAGAGGCAAGAAAGAACATGATAGATTCAAGTAACTACAAATAGATTAGTATGGCTTGGGTATAAACTGGCAGGATAAAGTCAAAGGAAGAAGAGGCTAGAATACAAGGCAGTGGGATGATATGCTATGAAGATAGTGCTTAGAGGCAGGAAGACTAATGAAGTGATTTTTTTTTTAATTAGTATAGCTGATGTCTACTAAGGTTATTCCCTTAAGCCTCCAATAAAGATTTCCCTACTACTTGCAAGAAATAGCCAGAAATCCTACTATTACCTTTGCATATCCTCTTGAAGCCCCCCAGTGATCTTTTTCAAACCTCAAAATCCTCCCTTGGTTTAGACTGCTAGGCTCTCCTCCCTGGAAGAATGTTGTGGGTCTATTTTATTCTTAAAGATGTATCAGTTATTTCCATTCAGTTGACCTTCAAACCACTGGACCCAGCCCTGAAACATAGCAGCTAAACTAATATCCAGCATTACAGAAACTTCTTTTGGTTCCTTACACAATAATAATTTATGCTCCTTCCCTAGCTTCCTAGAAGCTATTCACAGAAATTAGCATAAGGGACTTGAAACAGTATGGTGAATTCACAGACTTTATTACTTACTATATCCTTAAAGCAATACAATATGTTTACCTAACAGAATATTATCTCAAAACCTGAGTCTTCCATCACTCAACAACTAAATATCTCTGAATAAAACTGAAGGACCTCATCTAAACCAAATTCTACAATACGAAACATATGTCTTATGAGATATGCACAATAAAGCAAAAATATAAGGCAGGAACCACAAACTCAACTGCCTGCAAGGGCCAGGAGAGTACTATAAACAACTGAAAAGATCTGTGCCCTAAACTGTATGTTTTTGACAGAGACATGCTTTGTCCACCCATTGCACAAAAAAATATTCTCTACTTTGGCAAAGAAATACACTCTGCTTGTTTCTTATACCTAAGATAAAGACAGGCTCTCTCCATTTAGCTTTCATTTTTCCACATTTAAAAAAGAACTGGATCAGGAGACAGTTCTTAAAACTACTGAACAAAAAATAGTATAATTTTAAACAATAGAAATTTACTCATCAGATAAAAGACATAAAAGCTCGCTGCAAGGGAGCTCAAACTTACAAATCCTGGTCACTGTACAGTCCAAGTCATGAACAGGAAAGCGTTGAGATCATTCCCTCACATATGTTTTGTTTAAAGAGCAAATGCAGAAACTAATGGAGTTTTCACAAACATAACTATTACAGCACGTGACAAGATTAGAAATCCTCTTCATATTTATCCTCTTGAACTAGCAACATATAATTATAAATTATGAATTGTTCAGTTCTGAATTTAGACCTAGGATTTTTTTTATACTAAGACACTAGTATTAAATTCTTCCTTGTTATTCTAATTAACTTAGATAATAACAAGATTTCCATTCAGCTCACTCTCTGCCCTAATCATATAGAACTTTATATATTCATAGCATAAGTGATACCATCATCTATCTTCTTGCCCTGCCATACAAATGCTATGCTTCACTTCACCTCTCCCTAATCAATCCATCCACCATTTAATCGAATGATTTCTCCTACCTCTGTAGACTCTACCTCCTAAACATTGCTCGAATCTGTTTATTTCCTATTGTTATTACCCTAGTCCAAAGCTACCACATCTACTCTTAGTTCCTCTCAAATAATTTTCTATGTTGCAGCCAGACTGATTTTAAAATGCAATCTGATCATGACACTTCTCTGTTTAAAATGTTTAAATTAGTTTCCTACTACACTTAAGATTAAAAAAAACAAAAATCTTTAGTATACTTAGAAAGCTATGTATGACCTGGCCCACACTGATCTCAATTCTCACTTCATGCTGCCTCTACTCCCATTCCTATCTCTACCCTACATACATGCCAGGCCAAATAGAGTTCTATGACACAAACTTTTATAGGTACTCTCTACTTCTATTCAGTGTCACCCTTATTAAACTACATGGTCTTCAAGGACAGACAGTGTATTTTTCAAGTTTCCAGGTGGATCTCCAACATCTAATACATACTTGAGTGGATAAGTATATGAGGGAGAGTGGGAAAAGAAGTAGAGAGAAAAAACAAAAAAAGGAAAAGAAGAAAATTCATTAGGCAAACATGTCTAGCCATTCAAATGTGTTCTAGAAAAGAAAAAATTCCTTGAGAATAGTCCCATAGTTCCCAGAGAAGTGTTTCAGCTCTTGGAATTATCTACATGGACAAAAAAAGAAAAAACTTTCGATTAAAAATTATATTACTGGACTAGGCTTGAAGCTCAGTTGGTAGAGCCTTGAATGTGTGAGGCACTTCATCTCAAAATTTAAAAAAATTTTTAAAGGGCAGGGGATGTAGCACAGTGGTAAAGCAGACCTAGTTTCAATCCCCTCTACCAAAACAAAACAAAACATCACAGTACAAGGGAAAAACTAAAGTCAAATATAGGTAAGCCATAGAAAAAATAATTATATCATTATAAGGAAAACCATCCCCTGATATTTACTTAATATAAAACGGTAGGTTAAAAGTATAACTAATACTTCTTTATTAAGGACGACTTTGATACAAAGAATTAAGAATATTTTCAGGAAAATAAGCTAGAAGTTGTCCCCAATTTATTGTGACCTCTTTACTAAAACACTTCTAGGAAAGGAATTAGGACCATAATCTTACCACTTTGTAATAACAGATACTATCAAAGGCCTGTTCAACACCATGTGTAAGCTACAAAATTACATGGAATATCACTTCATTCTTTTCAATTCATGAGGAAGGTATAATTCACTACTTTAAGGACAATGAAACTGAAAATAAAATTAAGTAAAACACCTATAGTAACATGGGTAGGAAGTAATATAACTGTAATTGAAACTCAAACATATCTGTTTTATATTTTCTAAAAAACCATCTTAGAGTTTCATTATATTAAAATATATGTTAATGTAATTTCTGAAATATAGTATTTCTTTTTGATATTTATTCTCTTCATTTTTAATGAAATTTATTTATTTATTTACAAAGGAAATAAGCATTCAAAGAAAGTGACAATTACACAGTAAAGTATAAGATAGAAAATTAAAATCTCATACCAAAGCCAAGGAGTAAACCATTTATTATCTTCTCAGGTATTTTCTTATATATACATTGACATATTATTTGCCATTAATGAAATTATAGAATAAATAATTATAAATTATCTTTTTAACCTAATAAGACATGTTTATATCTCAGCTTTTTCTAAAAGCTGCACAAAATTCCATTGTATGGATATGACATAACTGATCAACATTCAAATTACATTTTACTTGGTTAGTATTATTTGGTGGTTCAGCAAGTTGATCCTTTGTGGAATTGCATTGGGCAAACTGGCTTTCAGTGAATTGATACAAGAAGTATGTTGGATGTAGGAGCCATTTACCAAAGTATAGCATATATATTTCTCAAAGAATGCTACATCTAACTTTTCAAGTAGTATTCACAGCAAGTTCTCTAAGCTATGTTCACAAAGAGATAGCTGCTGATAAGCATATCTAAAATTTATCATTCTAACCAAGCTCCTTTACATCTTTGTATTAGCTTTCTTATTAGTCACATGGTGGCCACAAAATTTGCTGTACCAATCAAATGGATTGATGTGAAGATCAAATATATTTAGAAAAATTAAAAGTCAAGTGTTATATAAAATGTGTGGCTAGTTTAAATGGTTTCCTTAAAAACTAAAAAGGTTAATTAAAAATATGATGTTTAAAAATGTTTAATGTTTATTTCAATCATCCTTAATGTGCAAAGGTTTTTTAGGAAAACCATACAGTTTGTTTAAAGATTTATATTGACAATATATCCTATTAATCACATTTTTGTTTCAATCATCCTTAATGAGTAAAACATTTCAGATATACTATATACAATATGATGGGTTTTTTATCTTTTTATATTTTTATCTATAGATGGACACAATATCTTTATTTTATTTATCTTTATGTGAAGCTGAGAATCGAACCCAGTGCCTCACACATGCTAGGCAAACACTCTACCACTGAGCCACAATCCCAGCCCCTATATTATGATATTTTAACCTATTTTTTTTCATGAGGGGAAATATGCTCTTTATAAAAGATTCAAATGGTACAGAAAAGCACAGTCATGCATCACTTAATAATGGGGATAAGTTGTAAGAAATGCACAATAAGTCATTTCATCACAGTGCAGGCCTCTAAGTATGCTTCTGTGAACCAAGATGGTATAGCCTACCATGCACCTAGGCTATATGGTATTGTCTATTGCATCTATGTTTTAAACCTATACAGAAGGTTACTTTACTAAACACTTTAGGGAACTATAACAAGATGGTAAGTATCTGTATATGTAAACATAGAGTAATACAGTAAAAATACAGTACAAAGAATTAAAATAAAATAGTATATATGTATAGGGGGCTTACCATGAATGAACCTTGCAGGACTGGAAGTTATTCTCAGTGTCACTGACTGGGGAGTGAATATGAAGGTCTAGAACATTACTGTATACTACCATAGACTTCACTTAAGTTACACTAAATTTATTTTTAAGTGTTTTTTCTTCTTTCAGTAATAAATTAACCTTAGCTTACTTTAACTATTTCACTTTACAAACTTTTTTAACTTCTTGACTCTTTTGATGACACTTAGTTTAAAACACAAACACAGCTGTACAAAAATAACTTTTATATATTCTAATTCTATAAGACTTTCTATTTTTTTCTCTTTTAAAAAATACTTTTTAGTGGGAGTTCATAACCCTTTTGAATCAAACTGTGAAATATGATATATCAAGAAAGATGTAATGTTTTGAACGACCAACAATAATAAAAAATTAAAAAAAAATACTTTTTAAACATTTTTGTTAAAAATCTAAGGAGAAAACATTCAGATTAGCCTAGGCACATCTTGTCACATAGGAATGTCCTCAGGAACAACAACATGCATGGAGTTTTCACCCTCCATGATACCCTCCATGATAATAATGCCTTCTTCTGGAATACCTCCTGAAGATCTTCTTGAGAAGGCTTCACACTATTCAGACAGGTATCTATGGTGGTTTCCTTGGTTTGCTTTTTTAATCACAGATTTACTTAGAAGCAGATAATGTACCATTGACTGAAATATTGTTATGCACTGCTGACTGTACTGAAGTAAATGTTCCTCTTCCAGAAATCATTATTGTTTCTTATGCACCCTCTAGGTATTTTCTATTTAAACATACACAAAACTCATATACTTCGTTTTTTAAATATAGCTGGGCATGGTAACACACAACTGTGATCCCAGCAACTCAGAAACAAGGAGGATCACAAGTTTGAGGCCAGCCTCAGCAAAGTGGGCCTCAAACAACTTAGCAAAACCCTGTCTAAAAATAAAAAGGGCTAGGGATGCAGCTCAGTGGTACACTGCCCTGGGTTCAATTCCTCCATACCAAAAAAGAAAAGAAAAACAAAAATAAAAAACAAAAGATACAATATACATTGACATTTGCTTTAAAAAAAAACACATAATAGACATCTTTCCATATCAGAACATAAAGATATCAGTATGGTATTTTAGAAAGGAAATTCTTTTTTTTTTTTTGGCGGTGGGGGGGACTGGGGATTGAACACAGGGGCCCTTGACCACTGAGCCACATCCTCAGCCCTCTTTTGTATTTTATTTAGAGACAGGGTCTCAATGAATTGCTTGTGCCTCATTTTTTTTTTTTGAGGCTAGCTTTGAACTTGCGATCCTCCTATCTTAGCCTCCTAAGCCGCTGGGATTACAGACATGTGCCAAAACACCCACCTAGTAAGGAAATTCTATAGAAATCCATAAACATACCTGTTTTGGATGCACCACCTACAGAATTCATTCTTCACTCCATCGGAAATGTTGACCTTGACTGTCAATATCTTCAAATTCTCTCCACGATTAATTGCCAAAATCTGAGCACAAATGTATATGGTAAAAATTGATAATCCACAAAATATATATATAATTGATAAATTTAATCATTTGAAATTCATGACTAATTGAAACCAATTAGGCAGTTATTTAGCCAAGAGCTATTATCAATTATTTATTTTTTAATTTACCAAGAATGTATTCAAATAATAACTTGCTTATACTTTTGAGGGTTTTTGGGTTTTTTATTTTTTAATTGATTTTTTAAAAATAAATGACAGCGGAATGCATTACAATTCTTTTTTTTTATTGGTTGTTCACAACATTACAAAGCTCTTGACATATCATATTTCATACATTAGATTGAAGTGGGTTATGAACTCCCAATTTTTACCCCAAATGCAGATTGCAGAATCACGTCGGTTACACATCCACAATTTTACATATACAGCACTATTTTTCATTTCTGGTTGTATATAAAGTATGTTCACACCAATTCTGTCTTCATACATGTACTTTGGATAATGATGTCCACCACATTCTACCATCCTTGCTAACACCCTGCCCCCTCCTTTCCCCTCCCACCTCTCTGCTCCATCTAGAGTTTGTCTATTCCTCCCATGATCCCCCTCCCTACCCCACTATGCATCAGCCTCCTTATATCAGAGAAAACATTTGGCATTTGGTTTTTGGGGATTGGCTAACTTCACTTAGCATTATCTTCTTCAACTCCATCCATTTACCTGCAAATGCCATTATTTTATTCTCTTTTATTGCTGAGTAATATTCCATTGTGTATATATGACACATTTTTTTATCCATTCATCTACTGAAAGGCCATCTAGGTTGGTTCCACAGTTTAGCTATTGTGAATTGTGCTGCTATAAACACTGATGTGGCTGTGTCCCTGTAGTATGCTGTTTTTAAGTCCTTTGAGTATAGATTGAGGAGAGGGATAGCTGGGCCAAATAGTGTTCCATTCTCAGTTTTCCAAGGAATCTCCATACTGCTTTCCATATTGGCTGCCCCAATTTACAGTCCCAGCAGCAGTGTGTGAGTGTACCTTTTTCCCCACATCCTCGCCAACACTTATTGTTGTTTGTCTTCATTTAGCTGCCATTTTGACTGGAGTGAGATGATATCTTAGAGTAGTTTTGATTTGCATTTTTCTAATTCCTAGAGATGATGAACATTTTTTCATATATTTGTTGATTGATTGTACATCCTCTTCTGTGACATATCTGTGCAGGTCCTTGGCCCACTTATTGATTGGGTTGTTTTTTTGGTGCTTAGCTTTTTGAGTTCTTTATATACCCTAGAGATTAGTGCTCTATCTGGTGTGTGAGGGGTAAAAATTTGCTTGAGATGCTTATACCTTTCCCAAGCAACTTATTTCCCTTATCAAGTAAACTATAACACACTCTTTGAAAGAAAATACAGTACATTGTATTTTGGTACAATGTATTTTGGTACTCCTTTTCAGATCCTACTGAAATTTTCTGACCATCTGGAGTTGATATATTTTTTATAACTGTGAAAGATCATTTGTGCTAAGATAAATACAAAATGCATAATCCTAAGAGGAATCGTTAATAGTTACTAATTGCTATCATTTACTAGCACTAATTGTA
Organism: Urocitellus parryii; assembly: GCF_045843805.1. Lineage (NCBI taxonomy): Eukaryota > Metazoa > Chordata > Mammalia > Rodentia > Sciuridae > Urocitellus > Urocitellus parryii. The sequence goes on from NC_135542.1 coordinate 67,468,523, forward strand.
AGGCCCGTCTAAGCACTCTGAATACATTATCTTAAGTATTCCTTAAGTCATCAATGATGTATTATCTTCAATTGATAATCATTTTTCTGAGACTAACTTTCCCAAATCACAAAGCTAGCAAATAGCAAAGTAGAAATTTAAATTCATACCCTGTTCTTAATATTATGTTGAAAGAACTACCTTTAAAAACACTCCTTAGAAAAGTGCAAACAAACGCTAAAATATGCAGAAGAAAGGAAATAAGAGAGTAGAAATTAAGAATTAAAAAAAAAAAAAAGACAGAAAATTCAACAGAACCAAAAGATGGGTCTTTCAAAATATCAACAAATTTTTGTTTTGAAATTTTATTTTAGTTGTAAATGGACACAATGACTTTATTTATTTTTTTATGTGGTGCTGAGGATGGAACCCAGTGCCTCATACATGCTAGGTGGAGCGCTCAACCTCTGAGCCACAACTCCAGCCCAATATCAACAAAACTGACAGATCTTTTGCTAATCAAAAGAAAATAACGAACACTCAAATTACCCAAAGTAAAAGAGAGGCCATTACTATAGATCATAGAAATAAGATATCCTAACAAAATATTATGAACAACTATATGCCAAATTAGATAACTTAGATAAAATGAAAAAAAGTCCTAAAAAGACCCAACTTACCAAAAGCAAATCAAAAGAAAGAGAAAATGTGAATAGATCTAAAAGTAAAAATATTGAATTGGTAATTCTAAAATTTCCCATAATGAAATGTCCAGGCTTAGGTGGCTCCACCATAGAACTCTGCCATTTTAAGAAGAAATAATACCAATTCTTCATAAAATTTTCCAAATATATAAGAGAAGAAAAACTTCCCAATTCTCTTCAAGGCCTGTATTATACTGATACAAAACCAAGCAAGACGTCACAAGAAAATTACAGACCAATATCTCTTATGAATATAGATGTAAAAATCCTCAGCAAAATAACAGCAATCCAAATCCAGAAATATATAAACAGGATTACACACCAAGACAGAGTATAATTAATTCCAGGAATGTCCAGCGGTTTATCATCTGGAAATCAATTAATATAATATATTATATCAATTCAATAAAAAATAAAAAATCATCTGGTCATCTCAATAGATTCAAAAACATTTGACAAAATCTAGCAGTTCTTCATGTTAAAAACACTAAAAAATTAGTAACAGAAGGAAAGTTCTTTAATGTAAGAAATAATAGAATGAAACTGAAAGTAAGTAGTGGGATAAAGCAGAATTATTGTAGATGTCAGCAATGAACAGGAAATAGGTAGTAAAAAAAAAAAAAAAAAAAAAAAAGGCAAAGGAAGTGGGATCAGTGAAAGCAGCAGCAAAAAAAGAACAGAAATGGAAGATCCCAGGAGAGAATGTGAAGGCCAAGTGACAAATTCATATAATAAAAAAGACTTCACTAAGGACCAATGAAAAGTTGCAACCAGAGTAATTAATTTAGTAGACAGGCCTAACAGCTCCCTCCACAACACATGGAGAAATTATAGGGAATGCTGTTTCTTTACCACAGATTTCCATCATTTTCATAGGTTTCTGTATTCCAAGGTACTACATCTTCGGACATTTACGTAGAGGCTGAAAAATAGGGTTCAGAGCTGGGGACACAGGGGCCTCAGCACTGAAGGGTTTAGAAAGCTATCTTTGTGACATCATCCCTCTTGCATTCAAAATAATCTAAAAAGTTCTTAAAACATAGGACTGTTTTTCAAAACTGACATTCCCCAAAGGGTTTACTTTCTCAGGCCTGAGTTCTTTACATCTAGAAGATTGTGTCAACCACAAACTTAAATTTAGTTACAAACTAACCCAGAATGACACATGGATTAAACATACTATTTAAAATGTGTTTTACAGGCGGGTGGACCAATGGTACAGAATAGAGGACACAGTAACCAATCCACAAAACTACAACTATCTTATATTTGATAAAGGGGCTAAAAGCATGCAATGGAGGAAGGATAGCATCTTCAACAAATGGTGCTGGGAAAACTGGAAATCCATTTGCACCAAAATGAATCTGAATCCCTATCTCTCGCCGTGCACAAAAGTTAACTCAAAATGGATCAAGGAGCTTGATATTAAATCAGAGACACGGCATCTGATAGAAGAAAAAGTTGGTTATGATCTACACGCTGTGGGATCGGGCTCCAAATTCCTCAATAGGACACCCATAGCGCTAGAGTTAACAAATAGAATCAACAAATGGGACTTACTCAAACTAAAAAGTTTTTTCTCAGCAAAAGAAACAATAAGAGAGATAAACAGGGAGCCTACATCCTGGGAACAAATCTTTACTCCACACACTTCAGATAGAGCCCTAATAACCAGAATATACAAAGAACTCAAAAAATTAGACAATAAGATAACAAATAACCCAATCAATAAATGGGCCAAGGACCTGAACAGACACTTCTCAGAGGAGGACATACAATCAATCAACAAGTACATGAAAAAATGCTCACCATCGCTAGCAGTCAGAGAAATGCAAATCAAAACTACCCTAAGATACCATCTCACTCCAGTAAGTCTGGCAGCCATTAGGAAGTCAAACAACAATAAGTGCTGGAGAGGATGCGGGGAAAAGGGCACTCTTGTTCATTGCTGGTGGGACTGCAAATTGGTGCAGCCAATTTGGAAAGCAGTATGGAGATTTCTCGGAAAGCTGGGAATGGAACCACCATTTGACCCAGCTATTCCCCTTCTCGGTCTATTCCCTAAAGCCCTAACAAGAGCATGCTACAGGGACACTGCTACATCGATGTTCATAGCAGCTCAATTCACGATAGCAAGACTGTGGAACCAGCCTAGATGCCCTTCAATAGATGAATGGATAAAAAAAATGTGGCATTTATATACAATGGAGTATTATTCTGCATTAAAAAATGACAAAATCATAGAATTTGGAGGGAAATGGATGGCATTAGAGCAGATTATGCTAAGTGAAGCTAGTCAATCTTTAAAAAACAAATACCAAATGACTCCTTTGATATAAGGGGAGTTAACAAGGACAGGGTAGGGACGAAGAGCTTGAGAAGAATATTTACATTAAACAGGGATGAGAGGTGGGAGGGAAAGGGAGTGAGAAGGGAAAGTGCATGGAAATGGAAGGCGATCCTCAGGGTTATACAAAATGTCATATAAGAGGAAAGGAGGGGTAAGACAAGATAATACAAATGGAAGAAATGATTTACAGTAAAAGGGGTAGAGAGAGAAAAGGGGAGGGGGGAGGGGAGGGAAGGGGAGGGGAGGGGGGATAGTAGAGAATAGGACAGACAGCAGAATACATCAGACACTAGAAAGGCAATATGTCAATCAATGGAAGGGTAACTGATGTGATACAGCAATTTGTATACGGGGTAAAAGGGGGAGTTCATAATCCACTTGAATCAAACCGTGTAATATGATGTATTAAGAACTATGTAATGTTATGAACGACCAATAAAAAAAAAAATAAAAATAAAAAAAAATAAATAAAATAAAATGTGTTTTAAATGCTGAGACCAACAAAATATTTTCAAGCAGATATTAGAAAGGATGGTTTCAGAAAAATAAAACTGCATGTTTTCCAAAGTTGTATTAAAATTTTAAAAAGCAAAGAAGGGACAAAATATGATATCGTCATTTCCGTAAAAGGAAATTAAGTATGCTTAGTTACTAATACTATTAGAAATTATTTCTTCATTATGCTATATCTGTTGACAAAACCTGGCAAGTAAAATATCAAAGTGTTAACATTTTTTCAAATTACTAAAAGTATATACACTTCGCCCAATATGATACAATGTATAAAAACCAAAATTGACAACTTTAAAGTATACATAGTGAAACTTTCTTCAAGGGCACGGGCCATGTCACCTTGATTCTCCAATTAAGATCCAAAATATAATAAGTATACAAAAAATATCTTTGGGATAATTAAAAATTTTCATATCATGTTACAACAAGATCAAAATATTCTGTGTCTGTGCTATCATAAGTTTTTCGAAAAATTCTATTTTTAGTATGGAAATTAAATGTTGTATAAATGGTAAAGCATTCTACTACTTTCCATCATCCCCTTTTTACCACAGTAAAATGCAGACAGTAAGAGAAATAAATTTTTTAATTATTTATTGAAGACTTCAGGTTTGTAGAAGAGTGACAATCTCCTGATTCTAAATCTCCCCTCATCCTCCTAGAAGAACCACAAAATCAATAAAGAGAATTAATAAAGCAACAGAGGACATCTTCAGCTGAGATTTTTATCTAAGACAGATTTCTTCAAAACGATATTCAAGGAAAAGCAACAACAGTATAATGTATTCAAGAAACTTAAAAAAAAAAAAAAGAAAAAAAGAAACTTAAGGAAAGAAAGTGCAAAAAAATGTTTAAATGTGCCAGAAGTAAGAATACTGTACATATATACCCTTCTTGAACCATATACTAGGGTAGTGGTCAGCAAACTATGGTTCATGAGCCTGTTAAATATATAGAGTGGCACTGGTTTGGACAGAGCTTCTGCACTAGGCCCAACAGTCCAAGTCAAAATGGAGTCACTTATGCAAGTTCCAAGTCATCCAGCAAGTTTGTTTATAGGATCTTCCAAGAAATCAGGAGAGTGAGAAATACAGTAAGAGTCAATCCCCAACATGACAGTTTTAGCCTGCATAATAGCTCCAACCTTTATAAAGAAAGTAACTTTGAAAAAACCAATCTGCTTTTTTGTATTATTTCTGCTTTCCCCAGACCAGATTTTTTTCTATAAAGCCAAACTCTTCTACTCAGCTCATCAGAATAGTCATTGTATTTTATATGAGGCCTTGTCCCATTCTAGAATCCCAAATAAAATGCAATTAAGATTTTGTTATAATTTTGTCTTCTGACAGGATTAAGCCTATCTGACATCTATTTTTGTAAATAAAACTGCTAAAACACATTTATGATCACTCACTTACGTATCGTCAGTGACTATTTTCATACAACATGGTAGTTGTATATTTTCAAAAAAAAAAATTATCTAACAAGCCTAAAATATTTACCCTCTGTACCTTTACAGGAATGGTCTACCAGTTTCATACTAGATTAGAGAATAAGCTTCATTCATCCAAATGACCAGGAAGCTGTGGCAACAGGACTAAGGACAGGTATTTTGAATAATTGTGGGGCTAAGATTAAAGCAAGAGTGGGATCATTTTTCATTAAGAGAGTCCAATGTAGATAAACTTCCTATTTTCGTGTTGCCCTATCTTACTTGACCACTGGCCAGGAAGAAACCAGCACTGCAGATGCTGGACACCCCCTTACTAATTTTTCACAAACATATCCAGTATACTAGTTTGTAGAAATGTGTAAACAAGGCCTCTGGCCTTGAGCTGGGGCTTCACAGAGATGTCTACATTTCTAAGAGAAGAGAAGATACCAATTTGGCTCCATGGTAACAGCTGGCAGGCGGAGGAAAGAAAGGGAAGAAGAAGCTCTCACCTTCTCAGGTGTTGTCCTTGAAGGGTTAACTTGCCCAAAATAGTGAAGGAAAAAGCTGCTTTTATGTGAACTTCAACAGACTGTGAACTTCTGAGCCCCTCCCCTTACATGCTGGGTATAAAACTCTGAAACTACCTGAACTCGGGGTTCAGGGGATTGATTTATTTCAGCAAAAGCTGTGGCCTCTGAACCAGGCTTCAGCTAAATAAAATTGTTTCCTGCTATCCTCGGTGCCTTGTCTCATCTGTCCCTATAACACTCCCCTCCCCTCACTCCCCTTTGCTCAATTCAAAATTCCTCCATTTTTCCCTTGTCCTCACCTCCCACCCCATTAAGGATCAGCATCCACATATTAGAGAAAACATTTGATCTTTGGTTTTTTGGAATTGGCTTATTTCACTTAGCATGATATTCTCCAACTCCATCTATTTACCTTCAAATGCCATAATTTTATTCTTCTTTAAGGCTGAGTAATATTCCATTGTATCTACGCACCACAGTTTCTTTATCCATTCATCTATTGAAAGACATCTAAGTTGGTTCCACAGTTTAGCTATTGCGAATTCAGCTGCTGTTGTGAATTGAGCTGCTATAAACATTGATGTAGCTGCGTCACTGAAGTAGGCTGTTTTGGCTATAGAACAAGGAGTGGGATAGCTGGATCATATGGTGGTTCCATTCCAAGTTTTTTAAGGAATCTCCATACTACTTTCCAGAGTGGTTGCACCCATTTGCAGACTCAACAACAATGTATGAGTGTACCTTTTCCCCCACATCCTCACCAACACTTACTGATGCTAGTATTCTTGATTATTGCCATTCTGACTGGAATGAAATAAAATCTTAAAAGAGTAGTTCTGATTTACATTTCTATAATTACTAGAGATGTTGAATAATTTTTCATATATTTGTTGATCAATTATATATCTTTTTCACTTCCTTAGCCCATTTATTGATTGTGTTATTTGGGGTTTTTTTGGTGTTAAGTTTTTGAAGCTCTTTATATATCCTGGAGATTAGTGATCTATCTGATGCCTATTTGGTAAAGATTTTCTCCCATTCTGTTGGCTCTCTCTTCATGTTACTGATTGTTTCCTTTGCTGAGAAGAGCCTTTTTAGTTTGAATCCATCCCATTTATTGACTTTGATATTATTTCTTGTGCTTTAGGAGTCCGTTAAGGAAGTCAGATCCCCAAGCCTACCTGATGAAGATTTGGGTCTGCTTTTTCTTCTATTAGGTGCAGGGTCTCTGGTCTAATCCCTAGGTTCTTAATCCACAATGAGTTGAGTTTTGTGCATGGTGAAAGATAGGGGTTTAATTTCATTTTGCTGCATATGAATTTCCAGTTTCCCCAGCACCAATTATGGAAGAGGCTATCTTTTCTCCAATGTATGGTTTTTTTTTTTTGGGGGGGGGGGTTGGTGCCTTTGTCTAATATGAGATAACTGTATTTATGTGGGTTTGTCTCTGTGTCTTCTATTCTGTACCATTGGTCTACATGTCTGTTTTGTTGCCAATACCGTGCCAATTTTATTACTATAGTTCTGTAGAATATGTTAAAGTCTGGTATTGTGGTACCTCCTGCTTCATTCTTCCTGCTAAGGATTGCTTTGGCTATTCTGGGTCTCTTATTTTTCCAAATGAATTTCATGATTGCTTTTTTCTATTTCTATGAGGAATGTTGTTGGGATTTTAATTGGAATTGCATTAAATCTGTATAACACTTTTGGTAACATGACATTTTGACAATATTTTTTTAATATTTTATTTTTTAGTTATCAGCGGACACAACATCTTTGTTTGTATGTGGTGCTGAGGATCGAACCCGGGCCGCACGCATGCCAGGCGAGCGCGCTACCACTTGAGCCACATCCCCAGCCCACATTTTGACAATATTAATTCTGCCTATCTAAGAACAAGGGAGATGCTTCCATCTTCTAAGGTGATCTTTAATTCCTTTCTTTGGTGTTCTGTATTTCATTGAAGAGGTCTTTCACCTCTTTTGTTAGGTTGATTCCCAAGTTTTTTGTTTGTTTTTTGTGGCTATTGTGAAAGGGGTAGTTTTCCTAATTTCTCTCCCAGAGGATTCATCACTGATGTATAGAAATGCATTTGATTTATGAGTGTTGATTTTATATCCTACTACTTTACTGAATTCATTTATTAGTTCCAGAAGTTTTCTGGTGATATTTTTTGGATTCCCTAAATATAGAATCCTATAGTTGGCAAAGAGTGATAGTTTAATTCTTCTTTTCCTATTGGTATCCCTTTAATTTCTTTCTTCTAATTGCTCTGACTAGAGTTTCAAGGACTATGTTGAATAGAAGTGGTGAAAGAGTACAACCCTGTCTTGTTTCAGTTTTTAAAGGAAAAGCTTTCAATTTTTCTCCATTTAGAGTGATGTTGGCCTTGGACATAATAGCATAGATAGCTTTTAAAATGTTCAGGTATGTTACTACTATTTCTAGTTTTTCTAGTGTTTTCAACATGTAGGGGTGCTATATTTTGTTAAATGCTTTTTCTGCAGCTATTGAGATGATCATATGATTCTGACCTTTAAGTCTATCAATGTGATGAATTACATTTATTGATTTCCATATATTGAACCAATCTTGCATTCTTGGAATGAACCCCATTTGATCATTGTGCATTCTTTTTAATATGTTTTTGTATGCAATTTGCCATAATTTTATTGAAGAATTTGGCATCTATGTTCATCAGGGATATTGGTCTGAATTTTTCCTTCTTTGATGGGTCTGCTTTTGGTATCAGGTTGATACTAGCCTCATAGAAAGAATTGGGAAGAATTCCTTCTTTTTATATTTCATGGAATAATTTGAGGAGTATTGGTATTAATTCTTCTTTGGAAGTCTTGTAGAACTCACGTGAGAATCCCTCTGGTCTTGGGCTTTTCTTCGTTGGCAGGGTTTTGATGGCACCTTCTATTTCATTGCTTGAAATTGACCTATTTAAATTGTGCATATCCTCCTGATTCAGTTTGGGAAGATCATGTCTAGAAATTTGTTGATGTCTTCAAGATTTTCTATTTTACTGGAGTACAATTTTTCATAAAAGTTTGTAATTATCTTCTGTATTTCAATAGTATCTGTTGTGATATTTCCTTTTTCATCATGAATTTTAGTAATTTGAGTTTTCTCTCTCCTTTTCTTTAGGGTGGTTAAGTGTTTGTCAATTTCATTTATTTTTTTCAAAGAATCAGCTTCTCGTTTTATCTATTTTTTCAGTTGTTTCTTTTGTTTCAATTTCATTTGATGTTAGTCCTGATTCTAATTACTTTCTGTCTTCTACTTTTGGTGTTGGTTTATTCTTCTTTTTCTAGGGCTTTGAGATGTAATGTTAGGTCATTTATTTTCTTTTTAAGATTTTTTAAATATGTACACAATATCTTTATATTTATTTTTAGGTGATGATGAGGATTGAACCCAGTGCCTCACATGTGTGAGGCAAGCTCTCTGCTGCTGAGCTATAAGCCCAGCCCCAGGTCATTTATTTTCAACAGCAAATTTGAGCAAGCAGAAAACAAGTCATCAAAGTTGAAGACAGGACAATTGAAATTACACAATTTGAGATGAGAACAAAAAAGGAATAAAAAAAACTAATAGAGTCCCTGTGGGATACTACCAAGCACCACATATAATGGGAGTTCCACAAGAGGGGAGAAAGAGGCCAAAAGATTATTTGAAGAAATAATGACCAGGAGTTTATCAATTTTGACTTTTTAAAAAAAATTACTCTACGCATCTAAGAATCACAATGAACTACAAATAGAATAAACTCAGAGACTCCCAAGGCACGTTATCATCAAAATTTCAAAGACAAAGGCAAAGAATCTTGAAAGAAGAGTGAGAAAGAAGTAACTTGGCACACTAAGATTAGCAGCTGACTGCTCATCAAAATTTATGAAGTGTCCAGGCATGGTGGCACATGCCTATAACCCCAATGGTTTGGGAGGCTGAGGCAGAAGGATTTAGTTCAAAGCCAGCCTCAGCAACTTAGGGAGTCCCTAAGCAATTTAGCAAGACCCTGTCTCAAAATAAAAAATTAAAAGGGGAGTAGGGCTAGGGAATGTGGCTCGGTGGCCACTGAGCACCCGTGGGTTCAATGCCTGCTACAATAAAAAGAAAAATCATGGAAGGCATACCACAAGACAGTGAATGACATATCCAAAGTTACAAAAGACTGCCAATTAGGAATTCTATACTCAGAAAAATCATTCTTCAGAAATAATGAAAAAGTTTAATGGGTAGAGTTTCAGTTTTGCAAGATGAAGAGGTTCTGAGACAGGTTGTAGAAACATTACTCATTCTTAAAATGATGAAGATCATACATTTTATATTATGTGTATTTTACTGCAGTTATGTAAAAGTTAATTAAAAGGAGAACTTAAAGATTTCCCAGATAAACAAAAACTACAAAAGTCTGTCATTAGTAGATCTGCCCTACATAAAATATAGTGGGGGTCAGTGTTTGCAGTTTAGGATTGGAATGAAAAGACAGTAGACAGTAACTCAAAGCCAAATGAAGAAATAAAGAACATGGTTAAGGTAACTATACAGGTAAATATAAAAGCCAGTACTACCGTATTTTTTATTTATAACTCCTCTTGTTTCTCCTATATTATTTAAAAACCAATGTTTTTTAAATTCTACAATATACGCATGCATTCCCTAAATGACTATATTTTTTAAAAAATTAGTAAAATGGAAAATGAAATCAGAAGACTGAGTAACAATTACTATGGTTCATGCAACCAAATGAGATCTATCACACTTTATTCTAAACCAGACACCTCTGATTTGTATTTCATGTGGAAAAGAAACCCAAGCAAACGGGGAATCAGAGTCTAACATGAAAGATCACCAGGCAGAAAGCAAGAGACCTAAGTTGTTATACTGTTGGTTCTGCTAAAAATTCCCAGTGTCACTAACTTCTCTAGGTCTTTAGTTTCCCATTTGTGAAATTAGGAAAATATAATATTTTATAAGAAATGTGTATGAAGAAAAAAGAAACCAGATGACATAAAATTCTTTAAATTCTTAGGTAAGTAAAGCAGCAGGCAAGTATAGAGCACTATCATTACTATTGGCATCAGAACATACAAGTAGTTCCTTACTCACCTGATGATGCTGGATGTTTCTTATGTTACATGAAAAGTTCTGGTAGAGCTGAAACTTATCAACGTCTTTCTCATTTACCTTTTTTGAGGACACTTTTGCCAGAGATGACTGGATACAAATGTATCTATTTTGGCACCTGATCAGATACACAAATGTTCAAAAAATTAATATTTTATTTACTTATTTAAGTACTGGGATTGAACCCAGGGTGCTATACCACTAAATTACATTGCTGGCCATTTTTATTATTTATTTTGAGACAGTCTTGTTAAGTTGCTGGGGCTGGCCTCAAACTTGTGATCCTCCTGCCTCAGCCTCCCAAGTTGCCAGAATTATAAGCATGTATCCAACTAATAAGTACCTCAGTAGAACAAAAATAAGTTATATGGAAATAAGGATAGCAAAAAAAATAAGCCATTATCAAGTGCAATGTGTTTAATGATGCCCAATTATGAAAACAATAGTATTATTAACCCATCATAAGGACATTTTGCCTACCATGCTAACATATATCCTACAGAACTATTTATGTGTCAACCCAATATGCCTAAATGAGTTCAAATACCATTTATAGTTACGCAAGAGACCAAAACTATCATAGGAATCAGACTAATAACTGTAGTCTAAATATCATCCTTCTCTAACCACTGAATTAGGCAGTCACAGTCAATTAAAAGCTAAAAAAAAAAAAGAAACAAACAAACAAAAGGATGTACCAGTATAGCTTCCTATAATAATTTATAAAATTGAGACAAATTTCAGTTGCATAATTACTCACACACCCAAAAAAATTAATCTAATCACTTTTCCTACTTCAACCCATTCCTGCTAGGACCACTGAGAACACAGAAAAGTTCTCTTCCTTGAATTAACAAAACCCCTGATGCAACAGCAATCAACTGGTTCATCCCCTTTCCTCTTTCTGCAAAGTCATAGAGCTGGAGGTATGGAAGGACACACAGCAAAAGCAAATCTCTGGCAGAAACCTACCATTTCTTTTGATAGATAGCAGAAAAAGAACAACAGGGTACATAAAAATAAGGTTTTATGGGCTGGGTTTGTAGCTCAGTGGTGGAGCACTTGCCTAGCATATGTGAGGCACTGGGTTCAATACTCAGCACCACATATAAATAAATAAGATAACTTTGACAACTAAAAAACATTATGTAAAAAAAAAATTTTAAATAAACAAATACAGATGCATCAACAACTAAACAAAAAAATTAACTTCAGTTTTAAAGTAATGCCTTTTTAAGGCATACTCATACATTGCTGGTGGGACTGCAAATTGGGACAGCCAATATGGAAAGCAGTATGGAGATTCCTTGGAAAACTAGAAATGAAACCACCATTTGACCCAGCTATTCCTCTCCTTGGTCTATATCCAAATGACTTAAAAACAGCATACTATAGGGACACGGCCACATAGCAGCACAATTCACAATAGCTAAACTATGGAACCAACCTACATGCCCTTCAGTAGATGAATGGATTAAAAAAATGTAGTATAAACACAGATAGAATATTAGTAATAAAAGAGAATAAAATCATGGCATTTGTAGGTAAATAGACGGAGTTGGAGAATGAAATCGTGGCATTTGCAGGTAAATGGATGGAGTTGGAGAAGATAATGCTAAGTGAAATTAGCCAATCCCAAGAAACCAAATGCCAAATGTTTTCTCTGATATAAGTAGGCTGATGCATACTGGGGTAGGGAGGGGGAACATGGGAGGAATAGACGAACTCTAAATAGGGCAAGGGAGTAGGAGGGAAAGGGAGGGGGCATGGAGTTAGAAATCGATGGAGGGATGAGATGGACATCATTATCCAAAATACATGAATGAAGACACGAATGGTGTTAATATACTTTGTATACAACCAGAGATATGAAAAAATGTGCTCTATATATGTAATATGAACTGCAATGCATTCTGCTGTCATACATAACAAATTAGAATAAAAAAATTTAAAAAAAAATCGGAGTTGCCAGATATGTCTTCTTTTCATACAACTATTGATATATTTTTAAATGAAATAAATTAGCATCTTACATCTAAAAAATTTCCATGAAGCAAAGACTTGAGAACAATTATCTAGCCAATTCAGTTAGGAGAAATACATATATTTTCCCTTTATGTCTAAAGTCAGAGTTGTTTGGATTAAATCTAAACTGTTTAGGGTTGCATTATCTACCCATTATTCTATTTTTGTGTTATAATCCAAACACACTTAAGCTGATGCATTAAAGCTATAGAAATATTTTCATAAACATAAAAAGATGTTCATACAATCCTGTTAATTTTTTAAAGGTTTAATTTTCATGCAATACAATCTATCCTAGTATATTAGTGAATATGCATAGAAAAGTATATTGTGAGTAAGCACTCTTAGAAATCTGCAACAGTAGTAAGAATGGTAACTGAGTGTGTAGCTAAAAATTATTTTTGCTTATCTGTACTGTTGACTTTTTAAATTGTTAAAATTAGAAAAGCAAAAGTGGTCATTTATAAAATCTAAAAGTAACATAGAACTATAAAAAAAAAGTATATGTTCCTTTTTACTGACAGCTACCCCACATGATATCCTACCTCTTGGAAACCTCTCTCTTCTCAGGAGTGAACATTTTTATGTGCTTTATAAATATTTTCTATGTCTCTTGTATAAAAATACAGGAATTTGTTTATATTATAGGATTATGCTTGAATTTCTATTTTAATTTATCATATACATTATTCCATATTTGTAAAATTCTATTTACTAGGTAAACTTTTATACTTTATGCAATTGGTATGTATTTCTATCGTAGGAAGAAAATAAACTTTATTTTAAAAAAAAATTTAAAAAGTAATGCCTTTTTTAAAATGAGGCATAAAATCCATGAGCCCAAATAGGTCTAGCAAAGAGTTTTAATCTCATAAATGCAGATTGTGATGCAATGGATGGATAAGCTGCTCCCCCCAGAAGCCAAAATTCATTTTAAGGTCAGTGCTTTTATCCATATCTCATATCACACATTCTGAAGATAACGTAATTGCCAATAAACTCCATAAATTAACTATTATAAAATTAAACATGTACATCACAATTAACATGTTTAAGAAAGCAATGCTACCAACTCTAAATAAGCATAAATCTCTAGTAGATGTTATGTAAATGCAGTGGTTTCTAAACTGTGTTCATCAGAGCCCTCCATTGAGGTGCCGGGGTTTAATAGGATGAGTAGATAGAGTTCCAGGCTCCCTGACCATAATTCAATTAAAACATCTTTTCTTTTATCTGTTCTATATATTAAGGTTCTGTTGTTTGAAAAAAGTGATCTGATACTAGGGGAAAAAAAAGTCGGAAGACAGTTTTTAATGAACACTGGTGTTAGCAGTAACCATGTGACCCTTAACAACAAAAGCCCACAAAGCAGAAAACTCTGTGAAAGAGTTACTCACAATTTCCGAATGAAATCAAGCGTGTCTTTGTCTTTAGCAATCATGTCTGCCAAAATATGCTGCACTCCTGTTTCAATATCCTGGAGTGCTGACAGCCCTTTAGGTGAAGGGTAAGAGGGAGAACAAAAAAACAAAGTATAAAGATTGCTTTTAATGCCTGTAATTACCACATTATTTTAAATCCTAGTCGAAATAAAATTTTAACTTAACAAACTTAAGACAGAAAGATACCATAACAATGACTAGCTTCCATATGCAACAAAAGAGAGCCTCCAGAAGCAATACTGTAGGGCCTTCCCATAATATATTGCCAACTAGTAAAAAGGCAGGTTTGGAGACAGCTGCCTGATCTGCTCCTGGTTCTAATACTAATTGTGGAACCCTGGGAAAGTTCCTTAACTTCTCTACCTCAAGTTTTCTATAAAAATAATAGTAATGCTTTCATGAAGTAGTTGCAAAAATTAAATGAGATGGTAAATATGTAGTAAGAGTCATCTCCCAAGGTTCATAAATTTTTCAATTGTTACAAAAACTCTCCTTATAAGCAATTTTATTACTACTCCTATTTTGGATTATAAAACATTTATTTACATTTTCAATGACCCAGCTGAATTTCATAAACCTCACAAACATAAAACAAAAGCTATAGTGCGAATATTCATCTTCAAAATAAAATTGTCTCTCAGTGATGCACTATGTTCTCTCCAAGTGCTTTAGATTTGCTAATTTACAGAACTCACTCTTATTTATCATGGCCCCTGTGAAATCAAACTATATAGACAAATGTCATTTGCATTGCCTTCCTTCATTTCCTTTGTCTTTATTGTTTTATTTGCATTAAAAGTGTTTTGGTGGTGTTTGTTGTTTTACACAAAAGCTTAAATTACACTGCACTGAGTATGTTGTTCATGTATGTTTTTCTGTGGGCACAGTTTTAATGAAGAAGAGGCATAAAAACCAAAGAGAACAGAAAAACAGACTTACTATGACCTAATTAATAAAAAAGCAAAATACCTTATTGTTATTGTTATGATAGTTAATATAATTGTGATAGTAGTTAATTGTAACTACTGAAGTAATTGTGTTTAAAGAAATTCAAAGAGAAATTTTACCGTGGAAATTAATAGAAATTCTATTTCCATTTGAAGAGAATTTCTCTATGAAGAAAATTTCAGAAACAAATTAACTTTACAAGGTGGAAGACTATATGTAAAAGACTTAGAACAGCTCTAACATAGTGAGCACTCAATAAATGTTTGCTCCTATGTTAGCCATCTCCCTACATCAGCCTTCACCTAGTGCACAGAGAATGATTATTCTCTATGGTTATCATCTCTATGGTTATTCTCTATGCACTACTTCTAGGATACTCAAATCACCTTGAAGTGTCATTACTCAAAAGTCTTATGATAACATCATGGTAATGAGTAAAGATGGAATCTACAATGATGTACAGAATAGAAAGAAAAAATTATACACGTTGCTATAAAAAGAGCCTTTGAAAGGTGGCTCAGCGGTAGCTCACCTGCCTGGCATGTGTGAGGTACTGGGATCAATTCTCAGCACTGTGTATAAATAAATAAAGGTCTACCAACAACTAAAATACATTAAAAAAAAAAAAAGGCCCCATCACATTGGGGGAATACAGTTAGAGAACCTTATGTAGTTACTGAACCTTTCATAATTAAAATTACGTTAGAGCTCTAGTACAATGGTTTGTGAAATAGTCTGAAGACCTGAAAATGAAACTATACTAGGTACTTGTTAAATATACAGATTTCAGACTGGGGTGTATCCAGTGATAGAGTACCTGTTAGTATGCACAAAGCTCTAGGTTCAACATCTGGCATGTATGCGCGCGTGCGCGCGCACACACACACACACACACACACACACACACACACACACCCTCAAACTATGGGATTGTATTGTTTCACAGAGCATCCCAAATGATTCTGAAATTCATTCGACTTTTAAAAACCACTGCTAGGGAGGTACCTTGAGCTACCTCTACAGCAGTGGTTCTCAGTGGGAGGTAGAAATTATCAGAATCATTTGGAAAGATCTTTCAAATCACATACCCTTCTCAACCCAGAGAATAATTGAAAAATATGAGTCTTGTGTGTTTTGAAAAATTCCTTCTCCAGTCAAAGAGAATTGATTTTAGAGGTGCATAATATAGCCAAAGACAACAGGAATTCCTAAACTTCAGTCTTTCAGTGAAAGCAGGAGGAAATTAAGTCCATAGAATCAGAAAATCCTATCCCTTGCCTTACAATGTAATCTTTCTAGCCACCAACTCTCCAGATCTCCACACCTGAAACAAAAACTGAAAAGTCCCAGGGGCTGGGGTTGTGGCTCAGCGGTAGAGCACTTGCCTCGCATGTGTGAAGCACTGAGTTTGACCCCCAGCATCACATAAAAATAAATAAATAAACAAAATAAACATATTGTGTCCATCTACAACTAAAAAACATATATATAGAAAAAAAATGAAAAGTCAACATTTCATTTCTCTCTTACTACACTTAGGCAACCTCCTGTTACATTCAACAAAACAATCAGCTACTCCTTGTGTACAGTATGGATCGCCTAGGACACAGTCCATCTGCAGTATAGAACAGATTTGATTCAAACCAAATTTTGTTAGTCTGTGGCAAGCAACAAGTGTCTTCCACTGGGGGAAAAAAATCTGAAATATCCAGTTTCTTAAATATTTCTTGAGGAATAATGAAAATACTTTAGAAAAATAGTAATTAAAAATGATCGTGTGTATGTGTACCAGAAAAACAGTGAAGGGGCAGTGAGACAGAAAAAACATTTCAAATTTTTAAAAGCAGTACCTGGCTTATTTAGAATTAATTATAATTCTTCTACATTTATGATCAGGATAAAAGAATAAAGCAAACAAAGTCTTGATATGTTTGCAAGTACTACTTGTGTTGGCTCTGAGCTATTCATCCACGTGATCAGAAGTATCACTACCAGGTATCCATCATCATGTATTCCAGGAGCTACACCATATATGACAATCAAGAGATAGTTATTAAAAACCTACCCAATAGGAACTCAGTATGTGTGAGAACTAAGGAGAACTTTAGTCCAAAGGGGGTGGGAAGAAGAAGGAAAAGAAATTAATCATAAGGAAAAAATAGGAAGTAAATCTGTGTGCATCTAACATACCAAAAGCTCCAACATTCCATTCTAATAAAACATTCCATGATGGGCACAGACAGTTTCCACTGTGATTAACCTTAAGGTTTGGCTATTCGATCTCAGCTATTATTAAAATATTAAATATTACAACCATTTGAAATTTAACTTTAAATACACATTAAAAAATTAAAACATGTGAATGTTACTTATTTCAAACCATCTCTAAATTCAAATATTACTATTTTGCTTTTCCTTTTCATTGTTGTCTCTTCCCAAAGATATTAAGATGAGTTTGTATGAACAATATTTGTATTTTACAGACACACACACAAATCTACAATTTCTGGATTATTTAAATCTAAAAATGGGTTATGGTATGCTATTATTCTCTACAGTTAAGTACAAAGTGTGAATTTTGTTATCAGAGGCTGCCCCCTACAGACATTTATGTCTCCCATCTTAAAGAATCAACAGAAGGCTGAAGAAACTACAATGGAGATAGAGACATACAGCTCAAAGTTGCAGTTATTTCAAGTAAGGTAGGCTGACTAAACCTTGAGATCCAGTGAAATTAGTCAACAATATTATGTACTGGAAATTTACTAAGAGAATAAACTTTAGGTGCCCTTACTACAAAAGAATAAAAAAGGCAACTGTAAAATAATGAATATGTTAATTTGAATATCAAGTACAGTACTGTTTTACTATAGTAGTCATTTATGTACACACACACACACACACACACACACACTCACACTCACAAATGTTTGTGTATAAATATCAAAACATCTTGGAGACAAGCACAGTAGCAAACACCTGAAATCCCAGCTACTTGGGAGGTTGTAGAAGGAGAATCACAAGTTCAAAGTCAGCCTTCAAATAATTAAGACCCTGTCCCAAAATTTTTAAAAAGGACTGGGATAGAGCTCAGTAGAAGAGTGCCTCTGGGATCAATCTCTAGTACCATAAAGCAAACAAAAAAAAGATCACATTGTATACCTCATACACACAAAAAAAATTTTAAAACATAAACATTTTTTGAAAAGAATAGGAATCACCAGAATATCAATCTCACTCAATCGAAAAAGCAATCCTGATAAAAAGTAATTCTTATTCAGAAAGTTCTCACTCTTGGGTTCATTCTGACAATAAAACCAGAGAACCTTGACATGAATCAACTAGTTTCTTTGAATTTTCCTTCAAAATCTCTCTCTCCTTTACTCCCTCCTTCTCATTCTCTCTCACATACAATGGACAGGAAGATCTCCTGGGATGTAAATTTCAGAAAAAGATACTTTACCTCTTAGAAAGTATAGGGGTGTGGCTTTAATTTATACTTCATGCATGTCAGAAGTGTTGAAAGTCTTTATAAAGAGGAGGTCTGGGTTGTATAATTAAACAAATTTTTAGAAACAGAATAAAAGCTTTAAAAAACAACGTAAGGATATAAAAATTCAGGGTATGAAGAGATTTCTTTAAAAAGAGGGAGAAAGCACTTATTAAAAAGTAATAATAATAGGGGTTGGGGATGTGGCTCAGCGGTAGAGCACTCATCTCTCACATGCGATTCAATCCTCAGCACCACATTAAAAAATAGATAAGTGAAATGAAGGTATTGTATCCAACTACAACTAAAAAATAAATATTTTTTAAAAAGTAATAATAAAACTAATACCTTATATTTACCAAGAGATGTCATAAAGAAAGTCATCTTTCTTTGAAAAGATTACAACACACATTATGTAACAAAGAATGCCTAAAAAATATGTACATATTCATAAGAAAAAGAGAAACAACATAAAAGAAAAATGGGCAAAAGACTAGAACAGGTACTTTATCAAAAGAGGAAAGGTGAATGACTAAGCAACAGGTCTACCAGGATCTGTTTCATTAGAATCACTTAATATTTACATGCTATAATATTCCTTTGTATGGTCATTACTTAATGACAGCACTTGTTAGCATAAAGTTTGAAGTAAGAAAAGAAAGAAAGAAATGAAGGAAGGAAACAGGGCTGAACTCTTTAAGTAAAGCTGGTACCTTTAACATCAGGTCTAATGTAAGACAGCAGATTAAGCTCCCCTGGCTTCTCCAGCAGGGTCCAGGCTGCTCTTTCTAATCCCAGCTGCTTTGCTCTTTGGGCTTTGGTGCCTTTGCTCCCAGTTTTATAGGGAGCAGACTAGGAAAAAAAAAAAAAAAAAAGGCATAAATCACTTAGGATTCAGTTTTAAAAAGCAAAAGTTAAAAAAACTAAGATCCAAAACAGAGGACACAATAAGAATTCTGAGGATATCCTTTTCTTAAACCTTTCCCCTTCCTTCAGACATAAATTTGTACTAATTAACTTAGTTATTTGTTTACTTATCTTAAAAACCACCTGACTACAAGGTCCTCTTCTCAACCAAGCAAGCTACTCTAAAACTTGTCTGCTTAGGATACTTCTACTTAATCACATTCATTCCTCAACCCACCACCATCTGGCTTCTAGAAAAGAAACACCTTACTGAAAGTGGTATCACAAAAATCTATGAAGAACCCCTAAGTATATACAGCTTTCAGTTTTATCTCACCAAACCTCCTCCACTTACTTAGTGATTGTTTCCCTCATTCTAAAACTCTCTTCCCTACCTACCGTCCATGCACCATCACCTCTGGATTCTCCCCATAATTCTCCAACCATTTTTTCCATGTCTCTCTAGGTTCTCCCCTCCTCACTTTAAGCTGATGTTGCCCAGTGGCTCATTCTGACCTGCCTACCCACTTAAATAAGTTCTTCCACTCTCATAGTTTCTAACACAACCCTCCCTTCCTTCTGGATACCAAAACCTGATCATGCTCAGGTCTCTTATGTAAAATGGTATGGGGCATTTGCATATAATCTATGCATATCATCCTGTACACTTTAAATCATCTCTAGATTACTGAGACCATCTAAAACAATGTAGATATATGTAAATAGTTGTTATATTGTATAGCTTTGGGAATACTAACAAAAAAGTCCATACATGTTCAATACAAATACAACATTTTTCAAATATTTTTTACCAACATTATTTGAACACATGGATGTGGAACACACAAATGAATAACCGAAGGGCCAAATGTACGTAAAGATACTCATATCTAGGTCTCCATTTTAGCCCTCTCCCTTAAGCTTCACATTATTAACCTACTCTTCTTTCACTCGATGGGGAATTCCTTGGGAGTAAGGACCGCATATTACCCATATTTGTAAACCCAGTGCTTAACACAAAAAAAGTATTCAATAAGTATTTATTGAACAAAGGATAAGTATTTTGAGGAATTAAGTAATGGTGGCTAATAATTTTAGCTTTTTATGTCTTGGTCTTCAATTATAAAAAGACCCAAATCATAATATATTCAGGCATTACATTAAAAGATAAAAAGAGTTCCTTACCACGTGTTCTAGTTCTTCCAAAGTTTTACAGTTCAGCAAGGCTTTTAGTAAGCATTCAGACATCTTCCCTTCCTTCTTAATTTTCTGGATTGTACTATGAACCTTCTTTGCAACAGCCCTGAAAATAAAAACTTTTGTAATATACAAGACCTATACTTTAAGACTTTCTTTTTGAGCCCATCTCAAAAAGTTGCAGATAAAGGAAACGGAATCCTTTTTCCTCTGATTCATTTGAGAATAATACTGCCCCCCCACACATTTTAGTGTGTTATTTCCTATAAAAAAAATCTACAAAATCACAAAATGATCTTTAACACCAAATAATTAATAATGATGCATTATCATCATCTAATACTCAGACCTGAGGCCTCATCCAAGTTTCATCAACTGTTTGAACAATGTCTTTGATAGGGTGCAGTGATATACACCTGAAATTCCATCTACTCAGGAGACTGATGCAGGAGGATTGCAAGTTCAAGGCCAGCCTCAACAACTTAGCAAGACCCTATCTCAAAATGAAAAAACATAACAAGGGCTAGTGATATCACTCACTGGTAGAGTACTCATGGGTTTAATCCCTAGTACCGTAATAATAGTCTTTTGTAGTATATTCACTTCAGAATTACAAGTTCCACATATCTCGTTTCCTTCAAAATCAAGGCCTTAATACTTTTAAATGCTGTAGGCAAGTTATTCTGTGTGAAGTCCCAAAGTTTAGGTTTTTCTGATGTTTCCATACAGTTAAATTCCACTGGTGTCTCCTTGCAGGGACAGCTTAGAAGTGACTCTGGTCTTTTACCACAACCCATTAGGTGGCAAGTAATTTGATTTGTTCCATTACTAATTAACTTTGATCCTTATATTATCTGATGTCTATAGGTTTCTCCACAATACAGGTACTCTTTATTCCCTCTGTAATTAATGTTTTGTGTAGAGGTGCTTTGAGACTATGTAATTATCACATTCCAGATTAAGGTTTCAATTTACGCACAGATTCATTTATATTACTCTAGATTTGTGGTTTCTTTTTTATTTAGTTGTAATAATCCATTGCTATCATTTATTTTAATGGTCATATTGTCCCCAATGTGACCAGACATAACCCCTTCAAGCTTGCTGCTATATCCTTCTGACATGTCTCCACCATTGTTTGAACCCCAAGTTATTCTTATTCTCTGCTACAAGATATTCCAGGCTCATCCTTTACATTCTCTGTCCCAGCCCTGGAATCAGAAGAATGGCACTTAGAAACCAAATTATGAGTATTAGGTGTGCTCACTGCTATGGGAGTATCATTACTCAAGATGGGCACACCTAGCACCCACAACTGGTTTCTAAATACCATTCTCCACTAAAAAGAAACAGGATTTCATGTAAAAATGCTGATTCCAGGAATCAACATACAGGAATCAATTTACAAATAAGGGGAAGGGAAGGGTATAGTAGTTTTCCCCACTTTACAATGGCTTTTCTCTGTGAATATACAATTCTCTTCCTATATATAATGGATCTCACCCTATTTCATTCCCTATTCCTATTTATAGGTTCTGTTTAATAAGGGTATTACTAGAATGATGGGTAAAAGTTAACAATAATGATTACAAGAATTGATAGAAAAAAAATTAAATCTATTTATATTAAGAAAAATACTAAAGAAGATTGTCAATTAAAGGAAAAAATGTGAACTATGAAATTTTAATTTACAACTTTTACATCTTTTATAATCCTGGTAACCCAAGCCATTTGCTATCAGGGTCATTTTGACAAAAGGCTAATATTCTAATGGGCTGCATATAAGGAAGAGGAAAAAAAATTTCAGGAAACTTTCCTTACTATCCAGTGGTATATTACTTAATTCCCTTTCTAACAGCCATCCATACTAATATATTTTAACTCACAACTAATTTTATATGCACAAACACACACACACACACACATACACACACATAATTGAAACAATGTTTCATGAAACAATATTTTCCTTTACCACATAAACTGTGCCCTTATGTTTTCCATTTTATTTTTAAATGGGATGAATTATTGGTTTCACTTTTCATATACAGGTAACATTTAATGGACTGAAAATTAATATTCTAGTTATAGAACATGCTGACTTAAGTATGGAGATTCCTCAGAAAACTTGGGATGGAACCACCACTTGACCCAGTTATCCCACTCCTTAGCATATACCCAAAGGACTCAAGATCAGTGTACTACAGTGACACAGCCACATCAACATTCATAGCAGCTCAATTCACAATAGCTTTTAGCTATGGAACCAATCTAGGTACCTACAAAGATGAATGGATAAAGAAAATGTGGTACATACACACAATGGAATATTACTCAGCCACAAAGAAGAATGAAATTATGGCATTTCCCAGTAAATACATGGAAATGGAGACTGTCATGCTAAGTGAAATAAGCCAATTCCAAAAAAAAAAAAAAAAAAGCCAAATTTCTCTCTGATATGCAGATGCTGACTCACAATGGAGGGAGCATGTCACTGGATTGGGGGTGGGGGGGGTGCATGTATGGGGATGGGAAAAACAGTAGAACAAACCAGACATAACGTTTGTATATTCATGTATGAATACATGACAAGTGTAATTCCACATCATGTACAACCACAAGAATGGGAAGTTATACTCCATGTTTGTATGATATGTATTTGGACATATCACACATACATGGTATCTCTCTCACTCTCTCTCTCTCTCTCTCTCTCTCACACACACACACACACACACAATATATATATATATATATATATATATATATATATATATATATATATATTAGAGAGAGAGAGAGAGTGTGTGTGTGTGTGTGCAAATAAAAAATAAATAATAAAAATAAAAATAAAAAATAAAAGAAAATGCAGAGCTTAAAAAAAAGTAGAGATCATATGTCTCATTACCAAAAAAAGAAATGTAATAAAAAAAGATGTTCTAAGCCTCAATGTTTCCACTTATGTCAAGGAATATTCCTTTAGTAATAATTAATGTAATCCTCCATTAACAGAAACCCAAATAAATGAAACTCTTTTGCAGAAGGGCTTTTTATACAAAAAGAAAACATTAATAATAATCTTATCATAAAGTTTCTTTCTGTCCCATACAATAAAATATTGTTAGAATACCTTTAACTTTAAGCAAACCATTCTTGTGTGACACTGTCCCCAAATCCTCAGGCTTTCTTTACTACCTTGCTTTCAACCAAGCAGAAAGCTTACTTAGAATTTGCAAATTACTGGCCTGTAGACAGTTTGTTTGGTCCAGAAACTCCTTACATAAAATTCTAGATTAGCAGCTTCTTTTCACATACAGGAAACTCCAGCAAACTGGGCAGACAACTCTGCATGTCGTGATTCCCAGGAGATAATTAAGGGCTCCCCTCAGAGACAAGACTTGGGATCCCTAAGTCTTTTTTTTTAATATTTAGTTGTAGATAGACACAATACCTTTATTTTATTTATTTATGTGGTGCTGAGAATCAAACCCACACATTCGAGGCAAGTGCTCTACCACTGAGCCACAATCCCAGCCAGTAATCTCTACTTCTTATCCCCTGATGCTTGATTATACTATCCAGGCTGGAAGATCTACATCTAAGACCATCTGTTTGGCGACTCATTTATACTTCTGAATTGGCTAATTTATTCTGCCTCTCAAGGAAATATAATTTACTAGACACTAACACTTTAATTGTCCTGGCAGTAAAAGAACATCAACAAAAGTAGTAAAGTTGGTGAAATACAAATTCCCCATACATCACAGAAAGCTTATCAGGATAATTTTACAAGTAACCATTAGTACTTTTTAAAATGGCCTGAAAGAAGAAATATATCCAATTTTAATCAGATCCTTGCTGTAGACCTGAAGAATATACACATTACACATTCCTGTAACAAACATGCAATAAATGTACAAATGATATACAGTGTTTTAATAAATCATTGTAAGTAATATAGTCACTCTTATGTACTTATTACTCATATTGAAGTTCTTAAATTATCCACTTTTTAAAAGGTACTTTCCATTCTACAACCATAGAAAAATTACAATCCACTAAAATTAAACTATCCTTATCTTCAAAAAGAATGGAAACATATACTTCCTACCAAACACTATAGAAATGTTCCTTGACTTACAATGAGATTATGGCTCAATAAGCCCATTATAAATTGAAAATATTATAAATCAAACATGCATTTAATAAAAATAATCTAACAAATATAACTTAGCCTAGCCTACCATAAATGTGCTCAGAGCACTTTTTTCAATTGGGCAAAATCATCTAACACAAAGCCTATTGTATAATAAAGTACTGAATAGCTTATATAATTTTTTTAATACCTGTATCGAAAAACCATTGGCAACACTGTGCAGTGTGGAGTGTGGCTTGTTTGCTCTAGTGATCACATAGCTGAATGAAAAAAAAAAAAACGATCACAAGAAAAGCTGTAGGATACAGCTAACCTAGGGAAAAAATAGAATTCAAAATATCCAAAGTATGGCTTCTACTGAATGCTTATGGTTTTAATCATCACAAAGTCAAAAAACTGTTAAGTCAAAGTATCGTAGGTTGGAGACCATCTGTACTTCCAAAGAACTCTCCATTTAGGGACTTTGTAGTATTAATAGCACAGTTTTATGTAAGCTGTTGAAGAATTAGACTAAAATGTACTTTTCTGAGTTTCCTGCTGGCAGTCCTGATTTTACCATTTTTTGCTGGCAAAAATGGCAAATCACTTCTATGCATGAAGATGACATCAAACCCTGAGGCACACTCAACTACAAACCACCTTTTCACTGATTCATGCCCAAGCTATTCAAACACACACCAGCAGAGGGACTCATACACACCCAAATATGTAAAACAGAGCTGAATGTCAGAAGAGGACCACATTCAGATTACAATTCTAGAAAAGTAAACATTGGAACTATTAAAATAAGCTGTCATTCACTTCCTCCCAGTTTTTCCTCATTGGCTTACCAGGTCTCTATTCCCTTATATTAGGTTCATCCCTTCCCAGTTTCTTACCGTAACTCCTCTAGGGTTTGTCGAACTTCTCTCAAGGAATCAGCATCAAGGTTATTAATGAGTTCTTTTCGATAACGTATAATGAAGGGAATTGTGTTATCATCATTAAAGAGACGAATGATGTTGGCACAAACCCAAAGTTCAATGTTGGTTCTCTCAGATAAAACCTACAAGTTAAAGATATATAGTGATTTAAAACACTGAAAATTAGACATCTATGCTTCAAATACAGTATTAAATATTGCTTTCCAGGCACTTAGAAACCATTTGTTTCGTTTTTAAAGGAAACCATATGAATTATATATATGAACTGGAAGAGCATTTCCAATAATGCAATGATGCTCTTTTCATTTCTCAAAGTAATAGCAAAGATCAAGGAGTTGGTAACTCACTATGTTGGCCTGAGTACAGAGAAAAAGCATTTTTAATCACCGCTAGTGACAAGATACAATGGTTTAACCTTTAGAGGAGGAACAATTTGGCAATATCTATCAAAATTTACAATGACTAAATTGTTTGACCCAATAGTTCCACTCCTGGAAATTCATCCTAATATTGACATACCCCTGGTAAATATACTATTTAAAATAATTTTTCTTTTTGAAGAACTGTTTCTAGCACAGTAAAATTCATCAAAAACCTAAATTTACAATGGGAACTCGTAAATGAATTACAATATGCCCATACAGTAGAATACTGTGCGACTATTTAAGAATATGACACAACCCTAAATGAACTGATAGGGAATGGTTCACAAAAACATGGACCATGATTATTTGCAGGAAAAGTAACTGGTCAGCTGAGGATTAAGGTAGGAAGACCCATCTATATTTTTTAAATTTTGTAACATGCATAGATACCACACAGTCAAAATAGTTAAATTATTTTTAAAAATGAGTCACAGGTCCCAGCAAAATGTACATGTAAGCAGAAAAGTCAACCTGGAGAAGAGAAAGAATAAAACTCAATTTCAGTAACTATTCCCAAAGAAAAGAACAAAAGAATTTAAGTTTTATTATAATTTCAACCTGGATGCCCAAGATCTGCCAAAACTTGAGGAGTGGGAGGAACCTCAGGGGAAAAATTATTTAAACATTATAATCAACTAACAAAATCAAGTCAAGATATGACTGAACTCTAGGAACTATAGAGGACACCTCATTCTCTAGGTATCTAAAATTCTGAGACATACGTCTCTATTACCCATTCTGATAGTTTACTACCAAATCTCTGATAAGGACATCAATTTTTACATCTGTAGTCCTTACTCATCTCAGCACAAGCTCCAAACACCAACTACTTAACATATTCTCTCAGAAATCTAACTGGGCATTTCGACCTTGAATTTGCAAAGTGTTCTTCCTCTCAAACTTATTCCTCCAGCTTTCCTCATGTAACTAATATCTTTTCAAACAGTGCAAGCAGGAAAGTCTTCCATTTCCTTCAACTCTTAAACCAATCCATCATTAAGAACTGGTCAACTCTAACTACAAAATAACTTCCTAAGTCTCTGTGTTTCTTCTGCCCTATACCCCAGTCTATTTCTACTATTTTCTACTGAAATAGCCTGCATTTGCTCCTGTCTCATTTTCTATACAACACCAATAACAGTCTTTTCAAAATGTCTATCTGATCATGTCACTTAACTGATTTTCCATTGCAGTTGAAACCCAAACTCTTTGCCATGACCCAAAGGACAGCAGCGTCCTTTTATCAACCTCATCTTATCCTTCTTTCTCCCAACGGTTCTGAAACAAGCCCAGTTGCTTTCCTCTTGAATGAATTCATGAAGCTGCTCCACCATTTGGAAATGCTCCTCTTCAGCATTTTCTCTCTTAAACCTGTACCTTTCCCCATATTATTCTAGTCAACAATATCATCATCCACTACAGAGACCTTAAAGGATTTTGTGGTTATCTCATCCAAATTATATGTAGCAGCTATTGGTTTGACAGTACTTGACCCCAATTTCAGCTCCATTTGCCTCAAATAATTTTTAAAAGAATTAACAGCCAGGTAAATTAAACCAACCAACATGAAACTCAAGATTTGGACTGGAACTCTGGGCCCCAGTACAATGTCTTCTTCTGGAAAAATACAGTTTGTTGTGTAGATCATGAAGCTGTAGCTATTTTGCTATAAAGAAGATAGTAGTACTGAAAGAATAGTATAAATACACTGACCCCCAACTTTCCCATTTTGTAGGTCAATAAATCTCCTTTCTTTTTTTAAATATTTATTTTTTGTAATGTTGTCGGACACAATATCTTTAATTTTTATTTATTTATTTATTTATTTTTATGTGGTGCTGAGACTCGAACCCAGGGCCTTGCATGTGCGAGGCGAGCACTCTACTGCTGAGCTATAACCCCAGCCCCTCCTTTGTTTCTTAAACTAGTTTAAGATGGGTTTTCTTTTTTTGTAACCAAAAGCATTCTAATTAAAGATGTCAACATCACTGTGGATTCTCTATCACACCCATTTAATCTGTCACCAAGGAGGAGAATGAAACTTGTAAGACATCTGTTCCCTCCCCTTGAGCTCCTTTCTCACTAATGAAATATTTTATCTTTAATACATACTATGTATTTTAATACATAAAAATATATGTATTAAAGATAAAATATTTCATTAGTGAGATATTTTATCTTTAATACATAGTAGTATGTTGTTGTCATTATTATTGTTCTCTATCCATCCAGCCTCTCTGCATGACTACTGATTATATTTTTTAAATATAGATATAATCAGAAACTGCTATGGTTTGGATATGAGGGATCCCCAAAGCTCCTGTGTTAATGCAGGACTGTTCAGAGGTGAAATGATTAGATTATGGGAGTTGTAACGAATCAATTGTAGCAAGCCAATAGCTGCTACATAACAAAGAGGTAACCATAGTTTGGAGGAGATAACCACAAAACCTTTAAGGTCTCTGTGGTGGATGACGTAATTGTTGACTAGAATAACAAATGGGAAAAGGAACAGATTTAAGAGAGAAAATACTGAAGAGGAGCATTTCCATATGGTGGAGCAGCTTCATGAAGGTATTCAAGTGGGTTCAATCCCCACTGGGTTCAAGTCCCACTACTGGGCTGGGTGGTAACTCTGGGCTAGTGGGGTATGACTGAAGGAGGTGGGTAGAAGAGGGGATGCCCTTAGGGATCGTATCTTGTTCCTTCAGCTCTTCCCTTGCATTCTTTCTGCTTCTAGGCTGCCATGAATAGAGCAATACTCTTCCACCATGCTCTTTTGTTATGTTTGGCCTCACCTTGGGCCCAGAGCAATGGATTTGGCCCACCATGGACTGAACCTCTGAAACTGTGAGCCAAAATAAACTTTTCCTCCTCTAAAGTTTCCTTGATAGGTATTTTGATCACAGCAACAAAAAACTAACACACACCCCTTGTTTTTTCTTTTCTTTTTTGAACATCAACTCCAGTGATTTTAATCTACTTACTGGAAAAGGTGTAACCACGTAGCATAGTTTTAAAATCCCTTCCCAAGTTGAGGCTCAAACTTTCACTGTCCTCAAAGTAGTTAGCAATATAAAAAGGAAGATAAAATATTAACGCAAACAATTACAAATAAAACAGCACATGCCAGACAGTAAGTAGTACCATGCTTTCAGAAAAGAACAAGCTTTCTTTGGGATAATCAAGAGGTGTCTATTGCAGGGGTAGCATTTCACTTGGCCCTTGAAAGACAAGCAAGATTCTGAAAGATGGTAATGAGAAATGGAAGTGACAAAAATGCTCATTTTGAAACTGTGTGATTGTTAGTGTAATGAGAAACTATATTAAATAGATCAGCTGTTGCTGAGTAACAGAATTTAAAGCTAAGCACAGTAGAGCACCAGTGACTGGGGAAGAGGATCACAAGTTTGAAGCTAGTCTTGGCAACCCTGTCTCAAAATAAAATAAAAGAGGATGGTGGGTGTGGCTCAGTGGAAGAAAACCCCGGGGTTCAATCCCCAATACCACAAAAAAAAAAAAAAGGTCTAAGACAGCTAAAATCCCAGACTCTCACTTGGATAATACTAGGTCCTAAGGAATCCAGCTAGCATCACATGTATTAAGGGAGTATACGTTGCTGCTTATGCAAAACTGCTCATTGAAATTAAAACTAACAAAACTACATAAGCAGTCATCACTTTTGGGCCTCCAAATCTCCAAATTTCTTCTGTTGATTTTGTCAAACATTATTTTACTTCATATTACATGTCAAAGGCCATATTAAGCCAGTATTAACCAAGATATTAAAAAAAACAAGTTCCCAAGGCTGTCAGGGTACATTAGAGGCAAGGCACCTACCTAGCACACAGATCCTATGTTAGATTCTCAACACACACACACACATACACACAAACACACACCCCAACTCCCTGTTCTCAAGGCACTAACAACCTAACAGAAATCAACAGTTAAAATATAGTATGATCTCTATCTAGTTGAAGCATAAGTACACAGTTTTAAGAGCACAGGAGCACAGAACAACAACAAAAAAAAAAGTAAATGAAGGTATCTCCAGACAGCTAAATGAGGGGCAGGAATCCTGGAAGAATGAATAGCATATCAGAAATCAGTGATGAGAAACCACTGTACATTCTTTAAATTGCTAAAAGTTCAGTAATGCTGAAATGTGCATGTGGTAGAAATGCAAAGATGGATGGGGCTAGATGATAATTCTATAAAGAAAGAATTTTGTTTCTTCTGTGCGCAGAAGGAAGACATTCAAGGACTGATCTACTCATTTCTTGGTTTCAGTGAATGAGTCAAATCTGTAAGCTGTTACATTTGAGTTAACAAGATCTGTGGACTGCAAAAGTGGTTTATAGAGTGTGTGGTCTCAAACCAGCAGCATAATTACATCATCTAAGAACTTGTTAAAAATGCAAATTCTTGTGTGCTGCCTAAAATAAACTGAATCAGAATTCAAGGATATGGCCCAACAATCTGTATTTTAAAAAAATGAGGTAGCTGGGTGCTGTGGTACGCTCCTGTAATCCCAGTGGCTTGGGAGGATCACAAAGTTCACAAGGATCACAAGTTCAAGGCCAGACTCACCAACTTAGCAAGACCCAGTCTCAAAAAAATAAAAAGGTCTGGGTTACAGCTCAGTGGCAAATCACTCCTGGGTTTAATCCCCAGTATATAACATAATTAAGTGAAAAGTAGAGAACAAGACTTATGGATGGGGAGGGGTGGGGCAGGGAACAACTGTGTTTTTTACTTTTAAATTATTCACATATATTACTTCATTTTTTAAATTAACTGGTAGTAATGAAAGTAAGGTTTTAAAGGCAGTCTTGAATTATTTTTTTAACCTCTAAGTTTTAGAGAGGTTATTTTTATTGTTTTATGCTAAAACCTTTATAGGGCTTATTATGTGGTAAAGTCTCTTATGCATTCATTTAAATTATATGAGATAGGTACAATAATTATTCACATTTTATTGACACAAAAACTAAAGACCAAATTAATCAAGTAAATTGTCTCAACTCCCAAAGGCTATATTACACCTTCAAAAATTCAAATTTTATGCAAAACAAGATGTCTTTTCAAATAAAAATACAAATTGCTCAAATTGCCTCACTTTTCTTCCTGAGCGCAACCGCAGATAGGTAGCTCAAGATGTCTTCCTACCACCCTCCAACTGTCAAAAAGGTATACAGCTCAGTGGTAGAGCGCTTGCTTAGCATGCACAAGGCTCTGGGTTCAATCCCCAGCACCATGAAAAAACAACAACTCCAAGAAAATGCCTTCTCCCAGGGTGACCTAAGATTTACTCCTCCAAATGAAAATTGCCATTCCCTCAGTTCAAAAGAAAACATCTGGGCATGAGCAAATACACTATAGCTCTAAACATTCAGGAAGCATCTGCTTCAAAAAAAAAAAAATCAAAATTAAATGAGTCTCTAGTGAGTAGAATTGAGAGGATTTTCTATTCAGAATCACTCCCAAACCACAATTGGACACCTTCTGAAAAGCTGTTGATTCCTGCTATTCTCTCTACCCTTCTCTAGTTTATTGTATCACTTTTATCACACACACCAAAATTTTCCTTAAAGAAGAAGGAAAACTAAACTATGCTGTTAGAAATGAGAAGAGTGGTTATAAGAGAAACAAGGAGGAATTGGAAAAGGGTATGATGGGGGATTGTGTTGTTTCTTGACATGGTTACCCTCTTGAACATTCCTGGGCTACACAGTTAAATAAATTTTCTGTATGTGTGTTATATTTCAAAAAAAAATTTTTAAGCAAATACTATCAGTTAAATTACAGAAACAAAAAATATTCTAATTTCTTTTATTTAATCTCTCCTAGGACAAATAAGTTGCACCTACCAAATGGTTCTGCATATAGATGCAGAATTACAGTGAAATGACCAGCTCACAGACACTGTCCACCTTTTCATCCCACTTCTTCCCACACTTTTGTCATCCCATGCAGGTCTTCCCCCATATAATCCCACTCTCCTAGAACAAAGGGGAAAATGGCTCATGAAAAGGTTTTTGGGGCTGGGGATGTGGCTCAAGCGGTAGCGCGCTCGCCTGGCATGCGTGCGGCCCGGGTTCGATCCTCAGCACCGCATACCAACAGAGATGTTGTGTCCGCCAAGAACTAAAAATAAATATTAAAAAAATTCTCTCTCTCTCTCTCTCTCTCTCTCTCTCTCTCTCTCTCTCTCTCTCCTCTCTCACTCTCTCTTAAAAAAAAAAAAGAAAAGGTTTTTGTTTCCTTTAGCTCCTTCATTTAGACAAATGTTACTAAGATAGGCATAGTTACTCCACTCCCCTATGCCCACCCTCAAAATAAGGAAACCATGTAACAGCAATCACAACTTTGTAGCAGTTTAATTTTTTCAAAAATTGATTAGTGCTACTTGCTTTTTTAAATGTTCTAAAACTCATAGTGTTGTTATATATTTGCATAATGGATTTTAACAAAAAATAGTTCCTGGTGATAACCATACAATTGTAGTTTGAGAGAAAGGGATAAAAATGAATAGGTTGCTTTTGCTCAAGAGATCTAGTCATCCCCAGACCCTGATCAGAAACTAGACAAGTATGTTCATATGTAAAGCCTAAAAATAAATCAAGTTGGCTATGTAGTTTTCCCTCCCCAAACAAGATGGTAATGTTCCCGAAAAAGCAGTAGAGTTTTCAGAATTCAGAAATATACCTGAAGAAAAAAAATCGAGGATCAGGCATGGTGGTGGGCAGGGGCCATGAGAACTAACTAGCACACAGAATAATAATTAATAATAATTTCTATACAATCAATTTCCGTTGACCATTCCTCACTGGCTAGGTACTATTAGGGATTTACCAAAAGAACCTGGGCATACATTTTGTGGCAGATAATATAAGCATTATAGACAAATCATTCAGTCTGGTCCTTATGCAAATGTTTAGACCCTCCTGATTTTCCACTGGCTCAGTCTTCTCACTCCCTGTTCTTCCAACACTAGCCACTTTCTCAACCATGTTAGGAAGCATAAATATGATTTTAAGACAAAACTATTCTCTAACACAGAGTTTCTCTTGTTTATGGTGGAATTTAAAATACATATATATTATATATTTCGTTTCATATATGTATCAAATGAAATACACATTTCATACATACATTATGGTATTTCATACATATATAAAATGAAAATACACATTTCCAATTAAGGATTTCCATAAAAGCTAATTTAAAGTTAGCAAAGAATGACTACATTTGATTAAATGAAAAGAACCCAAACATGTAAAAAATTCTTAACAGTTTCCCAGGCAATTTCCCTTAAGCTTACCTGGAAAACATTGGACTTAACAATTGTCATCAAGTTGCTCGGCTAAGGTGAGCAACCACTTTTCCCAGCTCACAGAAAAGACTGCCCAGATTCCCTGAGAACAGGATTCAGCCATCAAAAATCACTTCCAATAAGGAGAAGGAGGGAAAAATTGCTTGAATAAAAAGTTAAGATTAGAGTATGTATGTTTTCAAAGGAGACCAAAGACTGTAAAATGCTTTTAGGGTCTTAAAAATGAGATAACGCTCTTCCACTTGATGTTCCCACAATTAATGGACACTGCTGCTATGGTTTATAAATGAACCTTCTTCTCCTTCTGCCTGTTTTCTGCCACTTACCCTGACAGCTGGACTCTTGTCTCTCAACATAGGTTCCCCTCCTCATTCTATTCAGCAAGTAATCTCACCTTTCTCTTTCATTTTCGAAAAAGCTTTGTTTAGCTGCTATCTTACTGACATTACAGAACTCATTAGTGAACCCAGCTAATCTCCCCTAATAAAAAATAAAAAGTCCAGGTTAGCAAATTTTAGATTTAATACATTATGGTATTTAATACATTGAAATTCATAATCAACTTTAGTCATACCTATTAGAGAAAGGACACACCCTACAGAAACTAAATTCTGCAAACACTTTTGAGTCAATTCTCAGTAATTTTTAACTTTGAGATGACTTCTCTTTAGTCCTTATTATATAAGCAAAAATATTTGTCTATTCTAATCCTAGCTATAATTGATTTTTGAGATTATACATTATTTCTAATAATCTATCATGATAATAAATAAATAAAAGAAAGTAATAAAGTGTCTGGTATGGAGCCTAGCCTATCCCATAATAAATCATCTGCAAGTAAATGGCAAATATTATCCCTTGTCAATTACAGATCTGTGAACAAACACTTTTAAGGTATTACAGCAGTGATTAAAAATAAATTCTAAAAAATATGTAAATATTCATTACGTGCCCAATCTTAATACTATCTTCCAGTCTGGAGCTGTATGTTTTGTTTTTTTGGGTTGTTTTTTTTTTTTTTTCCTTTGGAGAAGTGTCTTTTTACCAACACTGCCTTTTCTATTATTTACAAACAGAATGCCAACAGTAATTTTTTTTTAATATTTTTTTTTTTTTTTTAGTTTTCGGCGGACACAACATCTTTGTTTGTATGTGGTGCTGAGGATCAAACCCGGGCCGCACGCATGCCAGGCAAGTGCGCTACCGCTTGACCCACATCCCCAGCCCCAAACAACATTAAATTTTAACCATGATTGTTTTCTTTCTGGCTCACTAAGGAATAGAATGTTGCCTCACAGCTTCTTTCTTACTCTCATCCCTGAATTAAATAGTCTAAGGTATCTTGCAGAAACTATAATTAGGCTCCTTCTTATGCCTTCTTTTGCTTTATTCATTTAAACCTAAAAGATAATGCTTTAGAATTGTGGGTCATAGATCTATATTAGATTCATCCTGAAGGCTATTTCTACTTGAAATGGTCCCAGGCGTGTGGTATCAGACAAAAGATAAGAATAACTGTTCATGAGTTACTCATCAGGACCCTTCTACTCATCCCAAAGCCAATCCCCCACCCCTGAAAAAGGGAAAACAAAGAAAGAAATCCTATTTCCCTGTAGTAAAAGATATCATTTTGGCATCTCAAGTTTAAATTCTTAAAAATTTCCCTTTGGAAGATTGCTAGGCTTGTTCATAGTACATTACAATACATTAAGGTTTAAATAAAGGCATGAATTGCCAATGACCTAATGACCTGAACTAATTTTATGGTGAAAGATAGTCCAACTTCAAAGCAAAAATAAAGCAATGAACCTCTGAGGTCTCAATCTGTTGGTATAATCTGTCCACATAGTATCTGTCTGCTATAGTTTAGATTTGGAATATCCCCCAAAGGCCCAAGTCTTAGGGTTGGCCCCTAGCTGAGTACCACTGGGAGATGGTAGAACCTTTAAGAGTGAGGCTTAGTAGAGGATCTTAGGTCACTTAGTCACTTAGGTCACAAGATGGAATCTTGGGACCCTGACCTTCCTCTTTCTTTCTCTGCTTCCTGATGGCCATGAGGTAAGTAACTTGTCCAAAAATATGTTCTTGCTATGGTATACTGCCATAGGCCAAAAGCAATGGGGTCAATCAACCATGAATTGAAACCTTCAAACCCATAAGCCAAAATAAACCTTTCCTTATTATAATTCGTTCATCTCAGGAATCTTTTATAGCAACAGAAAACTGATTAACACAATTAAAACACCATGGCAAAGACCCACCTTGACGAAGTTCACAGCTCTGAGCCAAAGAACTGATGATGATGATAAGCCATAATACAAAAATAGCATGCTCTAGAAAAGAACCAGTGGTCAAAGCATCCAGATATCAGTGGCAATACTGAGGAGGGAGTTGAAAACTCCAACCCTTCTTTTAACCAGCACAACCCCTATTTCAAAAGGAAGGAATTAAATCAACTAAAGTAATAAGAAATGGCTGCACTTACCTGAACTATGTCCCAGTTCATATCTACTTCCTCGTTAATATTGTTGGCACTTGCTGGAAACTTGACAGGCTGCCCCTGAGGGCACATTTCAGTCTTGATTTTCTTTAAAGGAGACTGACCAAATGTAAAGTCATCTTCACTCTCTTCCTTCTTGCATGCACCTTCCCACATGGTGCTTGTTGATGGTATTTCTGTACTATTAGTCCCACCCTCTAAATTGCTGGCTTTGCTCATTTCTTCTTCAATTTTCAGTTTTTTGGTCCTTTGAGCTGAATTTTTCCTTTTTGTCTTCGCTGTTTTCAGAGTCTGTACAGTGTCCAATTTGTTTTTTTCCTTTTCCAAATCAACATCAGCAATTGCCACAGAGCTATTCTATTAAGCCACAAAGAGAAGACATAAGAATTAGAAGATAAAAACCAATTTCCCTAGGATACTACTCAGAAATTAAAAGGAACAAATTATTGATATACACAATAACTTGGAAGACTCTCAAGGGAACCATGTTGAGTGTGGAAAAAGCCAACCTCAAAGTTACATACTACATGATTATATTTATATAACACTCATGAACAGATTAGTGATTGCAAAGAGTTAGAGATGTGAGTGGGGGAGGCAGGAAGGAGGTGGGCTTGGCTATAAAAGGGCAACACTAGGGATCCTTGTGATAATGGATATGAAAACCTATGCATGTGATAAAATTGCATAGAACTAAATACATACAAGTGAATATAAGTAAAACTAGAGGAATCTAAATTATTAATATCAACATCCTGATTGTAATATTTTACTAAAATTTTGTAAGATAAGTGAGTTTACTATTGGGGACAACTGGATAAATGGTACATGAAATCCCTCTGTGTTATTTCTTACTACTACATGTGAATTGTTTAAAAATAAAGTTTAATTTTAAAAAATGAATCTATACATGCCAGGAAACAAAGATTAAAACTTATAATCAAAACTCAACAACGGAAAGAAGACACTCATAAAAGCTACATGTGCCATCTATTTAATCAAAAGGAGAGAGAACAGAAAACAGAATGTCAGCAGGGTAATAGCAGGCATTTTCTTTAATCAGAGTTCATCCAGCAGTCTACACAGGAATCCAGGGACTACTCACTTCACCCCCACTTTCTCTCCCCATGTGACAGCTCAGCTGTGAAGGAAGGAAACCAGACACTTAGTACTGGGGATAGAGCAATAAATATATTCTGCCTTTAAGAAGCTTACAGTTTCACATGCTAGCTTTGTTTCCAGTTATTTAAGTAACACAGATGGCACAAACAAAAACAACAATGCCCAATCTTCTCTTCTATCAAATATTTTTCCAGAGTTATTGACTATTAAAAACATTGCAGGACTGGGGATGTCGCACAGTGTTAGAGCACTTGCCAAACATGCATAAGGCCCTGGGTTCAATCCCTTAAACACAATGGATTCAGAAAAGAGATATGAAGATAATAAGATGCTGAAGCAGTAAGAGTTGATAATAACCTAATTAAATGAATTGCTATAGCTAAAAAACCAATATATCAGTTATAAAGGGAATTGTCAGCCACAGAGGAACAGAAAAAGGAAAAAGCAAATATGATCAGCATGGGCTGGGGCTGAGGCTCAGTGGTAGAGCATTCACCTAGCACACGTGAGGCACTGGGTTCAATCCTCAGCACCACATAAAAATGAAACAAAGATATTGTGTGTCCACCTACAACTAAAAAATAAATATTAAAAAAATATATGATCAGCATTCTTATAAGTAATGTACAAAAGAGAAGAAAGCTCAGCAAATAGATCAAGTATTTTGGTCCCAATGGTAAGAGAATCCTGCTGTGAGATGAAT
The DNA here is from genome assembly GCF_045843805.1 of Urocitellus parryii. NCBI lineage: Eukaryota > Metazoa > Chordata > Mammalia > Rodentia > Sciuridae > Urocitellus > Urocitellus parryii. The sequence goes on from NC_135542.1 coordinate 67,506,346, forward strand.
ATTTCAGACTACCTTACCTCCACACAATTAAAACATTCAATTGTCACTGTGACAAGCACAATAGCTCCACCATAGGAAGCCTTCAATAAACCCAATAAACAGTCAAGTCTCCCATTCTGAGTCCATGCTCATCAAGCAAATTTCGGATTCTTATTTATGGCCCAACTTAGGTCAGACTCAAAGGAGAAAAAGTGCTAGCTATCAGAATTTTAAGACCTTGTGGTGATTATTTCAAAGTGTTAATTATTAAACTAGCACTCCAATTATATACATCACTCCTGAGTATGGCTAATGTGAAAACACTCATGAGAAATAGATGAGTTCCTGAAATGCTGACTTAGAAAACCAGTGCCATCACATACTATCTATGTACTATGAGCAAGTCACTTAAAATCACTTGCCTCAGCTTTTTTACCTATAATATCTGGAAATAACAGCACCTCTCTTAGCCAACAGTTGTTGCTATGATTAAGATCATAAGAGTGAGCTGGGTGCAGTGGTACACGCCTATAATCCCAGAGGCTCAGGAGGCTGAAGTAAGAGGATCACAAGTTCAAAGACAGCTTCAGCAACTTAGCAAGGCCCTGTCTCTAAATAAAATATTGTTTAAAAGGAGATGGGTTTGTGGCTCAGTGGTTAAGCACCCCTGGGTTCAATTCCCCCTACCAAAAAAAAAGATCGCAAGAGTGCAATGCTGAGCATATTGCTTCATTAACAATATTACTATTTGCTAACATTGCCATTATTACTAGGAGAGGAAAAAGAAAGCAAATGAAGAAACACAATGGTTCTGATGATAAATATTATTAAGAGAAGGTTAGGGGGTTAGGGTTGTGGCTTAGTGGTAGCGCACTTGCCTGGCATGTGTGAGGTACTGGGTTCGATTCTCTGGATTGAATATAAATAAATAAAATAAAGGACTATCAACAAAAAAAAAAATTTTAAAAAGAGAGAGAGAGAGAGAGAGAGAAGGCTGGGAGTATAACTTAGAAGTAGAATGCTTGCTTAGCATGCACAAGGCCTAAGTTCTATCCCCAGCACCACAAAAATGTGTGTGTATATAAAATACTGTATATAAAATACTGTATATATATATATATATATATATATAAAATACTGTATATATATATATTTGTGTGTGTATGTATGTATGTATATATATACACATATATACAAAATATGCTATTAGGACTCATGACAAGGAGACTACTGCCCTTCATTTTTTTTCCACTTGCATTTTGTCCTACTCTATGTAAGGAGAAAGTAACATCCCAAATCAGGAAAACACTTCAGCCTTCCCCCTATCTAGGTTCAGCACCTACCAGCTCCTCTTTAACATCCACAACCCCTGAGCCATCACTGATCAGTGGAGTGTTCTTCTTCACTCGAGGTACCCTTTTTGGTTTGGATTCCTTGGGAGCTGGCCGCTTACGGCTTCTGGAGACTTTCTTTTGGGGCTCCCAGGCATTATCTTCCTTGTCATCTTCTTCAGAGGCAGATGATCTAGCAGTAAATTGACAGAAGAATTTCCAGGGGGAAAAAATATATCAAAGGTAAAAAACAGACATATGCTTCTTAAAAAACTGATAAATTCAGATAAAATGGAGTGATAAGAGCATAAGCTGTGAACAATTATTACTAAGAATTAAAAGAACAGAGTTGATTAGAGTATAAAAACATCTTCCCCATATCATATCATACACTATAAATCACTGGTCTTGCCACTCTCCTCTCACCTAGTCAACAAACATGTTCACACACACTTTCATGACACGGAAAATCACTTATTACCTTAAGTAATTTACTAAGTCATGTCACACATAATCAATGTGAGCTTTTCAATTTTAACAATGAAGAGCACTTAAATAAGTTCCTAAGTGCTAATCAAATCTATTTAAATTGTATTGTTATTCATTCAATGAAAGGAATGAGTAATGACTCCAGGAAACATCCTAATTACATAAAAAGTCAGCATCAAGGCCTGTCCAGTTGTTTTTATTAACCCTTCTTTTCCTTTCACAGATCTTGACTACATTGGATCAAGTGCAGTTATCATACTTTTTGACAACCAAGCATTATAATACTCAGAGCACGAGCAGAAAGAAAGTAGCCAGTGAATTCTGTTGAGGGAACATCATGCTCCTATCAAGTCAGTTCGATCGGTTTTGGGGTAAAGGATAACCACTTCACTGAGACTAGTGAATAGAGATGTCAGGGTTTTTGATTGGTTAAATTCCACTTAAATTCAGTCATTCAGTCAGGCAGCAAAAGCCTGACTGAATGACTTCTTAGTTAAATTATGCTACAGGAGAGCATAATCATGATGGGATGAACCAATAATATCTTTAACAAATATCTTAAGAGTACTTAACATGACACTGTACAGCAAAGATTCTCAACTGGGGACAATTTACAAAACTGGCACTATCTAAAGACATTTTTTATTGTCACAATGGTGGGAGGGGTGCTTATTGGGTAGCAGTCAGGGATGCAACTAAACATCCTACAAGGCCAAAGACAGGCCCCACAACAAAGAATTATTCTGCATACAATGTCAATAGTGCACAGGTTGAGAAACTCTGCTCTAATGTAATATAAAGTACTCCCTATGCTCATGGAGCTTACATTCTAGTGTAAATACTATGTTATGTATTTAATTAGTTACTTTCTCTCTCCTTATGTAACACTTTATCACCAACATTAAAGGCTGGATCACAGCATGAGTTCAAGAAATACTGTTGTATGAATGAATGTAAAAGATACAGCTTTCTTCCACCCAAATGACTTAACAAGTCTGTAAGAGACAAACGCATTACTTCTTAAAATATGTCTCATTCCCCCACTATCATATTAAACCAAGAGGCTTACAACTCCGAGAAGCAAGCAAATTCATCTTTGGATACTGCAGTCTGGACCTGTATTTTTGCTCTTCTTGGCAACAATGACATCTGGAAGAATCGAACATAAAATCAGCATGACTTGAATAGTCTGATCATGGTCATTCAGTTACAAAATGATGTGCCATTTGAAAATAACATTCCAATAGCTCTGCTGCTTAAAAATGCCATAGGAAAAAACAGAAGGCTTATTCATAAGCCAAACACTGGTTTTCCCCTCTAAGTAGCAGCCAATTAAAAGAGCACCAAACACCCTTGCAAAGGACTCAAACACTTTGTGAGTGTGGGCTACCTTTTGAAAAATAAGTTCCCACAGGGTGGGTATTCTGCAAATATTATTAGTAATACTATCAGCCATCAAATTATAAAATCTTATGTTAAACTATATCTCAAAGATAAGAAATATTTTCCTCTCTTCTGTAACTTCTTACAGTATACAGTAGAGGTACCTCTACAAAGGTGGCAGTCAAATGGAATTGATTAACTGAAAAAGCAATCAGGTTATTCCTAAAACAAGACAAGCATTTCTTATAATAACAGTTCATACTTAGATAAAATGATTAATCACTATGCCACTAAAAATATTTACCAGATTCAAAGGCTCATCTATAGAAAAATATCCAGACAGATAGCAAGAGGCATCACAAAATACAGGAAATAAATTTACTGAAGCTGCAAAATTTATTTCCTAAAGATCGTGTGTCAGAACATAAAAAAGTACATTAGACTCTGATATGTTTAGAACCCTTAAACTCTGATATGTTTAAGGTCCTAAACCAGTCATATATTATAGTGCCTCTGGTGGAGAATTGTCACAAATGGGAACATGTTCCCCCAGCAGAAATAGCTCATATCTGTCCAGTAAGTATAGAATTACTGGGAAGAAAGAACAGCACTCAGAGGAAACCAGGAAGGAAAACAGTCCCAAGGAAGTAGACAAAAAAAAAAAACCCTCCCATCTTTGCCTTCACATTCTTTTAGAATATGGTTATGCAGGTAATCCTTCCTTAAATGAGTAGTTCTAAATATTGTTCATAACATAACAGGTAACTCTGATTTCTGTGTTATATGTAATTTACCAGAATAAAAATAAAATAAAACAAGCTGGGGCTAAAGTTAGTAGAGTGCTTGCCTTGCATGCACAAGGCCCTAGGTTTGATTCACAACACCAAAAATATAAAATAAAATAAAACAGAGGAAGTTAGTTTTGACAGGGTGGCAATTCAAATCAGGGCAGGGCAAAAACAGATTAATCAGTATTGAGACAATCAGGTATTCCTCTGAGAAAAACAAGTGTTTAATTCCCACCTCCACACTATGAACAAAAATATATTCCACAATGACTAATTATTTAAAACACACAAAATAAAACTACAAAAGTGCTACAAAAAACAAAGACAACTATTCATAATCTTGAGTAGGTGTAAGGAAACACAGCTTTTCCTGGGCATGACTCAAAATTCCAGAAGCAGTGCTGACACCTTTGAGAACAAGGATGAGGAGGTTCAGTATAAGCTATCTGACACAAGGTTATATATCTAGGTCCCCTACCCAACATGCCAGTAGACAACTGCCCTAGGAAAAGGTCTAGTTTAATTTCCAGAGAAGGTAAACTAGAATCTCCAGACTAAAGTATACCAAGTGCAACTATGTACATGTGAACCATACAGACTGTATGCTAAATGCAGAATCCTCCAGTACTCTTCTTCCACTAAGAACCCAGAATGCCAGTCAGATCCTTGCCCTCTAAGGGCAAACAATGAGAAGGCTTTTTTCAGGAGGATCTGACCACACCCAAAGTGAAAAACTGTAGGTTCTATGCTCTTCATCAAACAACCCACCCAGATCACCTTATAACCATTCCTATCACCCCAACCTACAATATAAAGTAGTTCCTCCTTTATCCAGGGTTTTGATTTCTACAGTTTGTTACCTCAGTCAACTGCAATCCAAAAATGTTAAACAGAAAATTCCAGAAATGAATAATCCTTATGTTTTAAACTGCATACTGTCCCAAGTAATGTAATTAAATCTCCACCTTACTCTTTAAGGACATGACTCATCCCTTTGTCCAGCACATCCATATTGTATAAACTACCCACACCCATTAATCACTTAGCAGTCATCTTGGTTATTAGATAGACTATCATAAGATCACAATGCTTGTGTTCATGGAACCCTAATTTTATTTAATAATAGCCCCAAAGCACAAGAGTAGCAATGCTGGCAATTTTATCACAATATATTGTTATAATTATTCTATTTTACTATTAGTTATTATTAATATCTTACTATGCCTTATTTAAAAATTAACTATCATAAGTAGTATAGAAAAAAACACATGGCATATATCCAGGGTTCAGTACTATTTGAGATATCAAGTATCCACTTGGGATCTAGACATGTATTTTCTAAGGATGAGGGAGCTACTATACCACACAGACCATCATATACCAATTCTATCTCCACATTTTAACCTTAACGGAAATGCATTTAAAATAGGGAAAGACAAGCTGGGCATGGTGGTGCATGCTTGTAATCCCTCCCAGTGTGGGAGGCTGAGGCAGGAGGACTGCAAATTTGCAACCAGCTTTTACAACTTAGCAAGCCCCTCAGCAACTTACTGAGATCCTGTTTCAAAACAAAAAATAAAAAGGACTGAAGATGTTGCTGAGTTCAAGACCACCCCCCCCCACACACACACACACAAAAAAAAAAAAAACACTGGCAGGCTTACGTTTGATTAACAACTAGTCTTAAAGAAGGCTTCCCGAAACTAATATTTCCAACTATCCCTTTATTAGATACCCTAGACACAATGCACATAGAAAGGTGGGTAAAATGGAAACATTTCTTTTCATTGGTGGGAAAAAATATGATTGTAAAGGGAGATAGAAAAGGAGAATCTGTATGAGCACAGAGGCCAATTACAAGCAGATCCATTTTAGAAAGTATTATATACAGAAGCTGAGACCTAGAAATCATTTATTACAAATTATTCATGCCAGTTATACTCCCAGAGGTGTGTTTGCTCCAGTTTAAAGACCAATGTCCTTAAAGGGCCTGTTTCTCCACTTCTATTCCTATCATGTCTTCTTCATATCATAAAAATTATTATGGCACCCATTTCCATGTTTGGGGTTTTTTCTTCAATTGTTTTGTTGTTTGGGGGTTTTAGAACTGGAGATTGAACCCAAGGGTGCTTTACCACTGAGCTACATTCCCAGTCCTTTTTTTGTTTGTTTTTTTGAGACACCATCTCATTAAGTTGTTGAGGTTAGCCTCGAACTTGCAATCCTCCTGCCTCAGCCTCCCAAGTTACTAGGATTTCAGGTACACCCGGCCATTTCCATGTTTTCAGTTCAGTCAAGTGTCACTTAACAATAGGGACACATTCTGAGAAATGCATCAATAGGGAATTAATTATTATCATGCAAACATCATAGTGTACTTTCACAAACTACAGCTATGACATCATCAGGTGATACAATCTTCTTGGATCACCTTCAAGCATATATGCATCCATCACTGGCATCTATCACCAACATTACTGTTATTCAGCACATGACTGTACCTATATCACCTACTAAACAATCCTAATTCCTCCATCCCAAACCTTGCCTTTAAAATTCTGATTTACATAATAAAATTCCTGCCTCTGAAACTATTTAGATGTCTCATAGTTAACTAAAATTAAAAAAAAAAAAACAGAACAGAAAGCTTGATAACCATTCCCTGCCCTAAAACACATTTCTACCAGAATCCTTCCCATCTCAGAAAATAGCATCAGAATCCATCTATTTGCTGAGCCAGAACTTGGAATTTTTCTTACAGCTTCACTAAGGTGCAAATGACATTCAGTACACTGAATACTTTTAAAAGGTTCAAATCTGGTAAATTTTGACATATGTATACACATCACCACAATCAAGACAATGAACATATCCATCATTTGTTAAGCCAAAACACTGTGAAATTTTTTTTCTCTTCCATCTCTTATATCCAGTTTATTAGTAAGTCACATAAATTTTTCCTCCAAAATATATCTCTACAATCTTCAGTGGATATTTGGTCCTTGAGTCTGTTTCCTGTTGTTATTTCAGAATAACTATAGACTAGTGGTTGTGAAGTTGACCTTTTTTTAAGTTGTAGATGGACACAATACCTTTATTTTATTTATTTATTTTATGCAGTACTGAGGATCAAACCCAGTGCCTCACAGTTTCTAGGCAAGAGTTCCACCACTGAGCCACAACCCCAGCCCTCAGCCTTCTTCCTGAGTCATATCCTGGCAGAAGGCATCACACACTAGAGAAAGAGCTTTCCAGAAAAAGAGAGCTTTCCAATTCAGATTTCCCTCCCTCTTTTATAATGTCACCGATCCCATCATGAGGGCACCAGCCTCATAATCTCATCTAACCCAAATTACCTCCCAAAGACCCTACCTCCAAATTCTACCAATATATGAATTGCAAATTAAGTGTTCAACATGTGAACTCTGGGGGGATACATTCAAACTATAGTATCACATCTCTCACCTGCACTATGGCACTCTCCCCAACCACCCTCTCGGCTTCCATGCTCTTGTCCTTACAACCTATTATTCACATATCATCCTAAGTCATGATTTGAAAATGTTTTAAAAAACACTTAATGACTTCCTATCTCATTCTTCACTCAGAATCCAATCTCATTTTTTACCATGGTTTTCTATAATGCCCTGCAGATTTGACCTCTGCTTCCCTTCCTAATCATATTTACCATTTGTTGTAGCTCCTAAACTTCAGTCACATTCTTTCATTACCTCTAACAAGCATAATTCTTTCCCAACTCAGGGTCACTCTACTTTTTCTGCTCATCAAATGTGTGGATCCTCTCATCACCTTAGGCATACTATGAGCTTCTCAGTTACACTGTATTTTTTAAAGCCCTATTTATTTCTTTTATACAGCAATATATAGCATAATCTAAAATTATATTTTGTTTTACTATTTTATTAATATAGTGAAGAACATGAAGGAAGGAAATATTTGTCTTACTTTCATATCACACTGAGCCTAGCACTTACTGATTTCTCTATAACTATCCATTAAATAAACGTAAGAATATATACAAATATGGGCTCTGAAGAGAAATATGAATTTACTTTCTATCCCTATTAGGCAATGCAATATTTGGCATTCACTGCTGTCTTGAAAAGGCACATTGAGAACATTTCTATTCTTCAGCGATCTAGGATTTTCCCTCTTCCAAGTTATCTTATCTCTATGGGCACACGAACATATTCCAAACCAATAATTAGTAGGTTGCTGTGATGTTACTAAGGGAGGAGGCACCAAACTAGGGCAAGTGAAAAGTGGAAACAAAGGGCAAAAGGACCTATAAATGAATCTTAAAATAGGGGGAAAACACTAAAATTCAAGGAGATTGAGAAGGAATACTTTCTTAAAAGGCACCTAAAGAAGTTACCCAGAGGAAACCAACAGAAGGGCTTCAAATGTTAACATAAATACCCAAGTCACAAAAACAAAATTCGAGTTAGAAAGTACCTCTGGGATCAGACAGCCCTGCCGTACTGCCATGTTTTTAAAAAAATCAATGAGAATCCTGACGCTAGAGAAGGTGAAATGGGTTACTCAAAAAAATACATGGCAAAGGACTAGAAACCAGCGCCCCAAACAGCAAGACTAGTCTTGTTTCCCATTTCATAAAAATTACATTAATGACATGCTGGAACGTGGGAGGCTCGAGGATAAAGTTGCCTGGAGTTCCCGTTCATATTCCCTAAGTTATTTAAGCGCCTCCTAGATGCCCAGCACACTGCTGAAAATGCAGCTAATGCAGACAGGGCCACGATCTGAAAGTGAAAAGGTGCTTCCTCCCTCATCTTCGAGGTATAAAACAACCAAAGTCTGCCCGAGCTTTCCCATGTTTGCCCCTCTGAGCTGCAATTAGAAGACGCGCCAGGTGACACGCAGCAGCTAGGAGATTCTCCGGGTATAGGTTATGAGATACAGTAAAATGTAATGAACCTCTCACTTTAAAAAAAAATAGGGGAAGTGTTAGTTCCCAAATGGGCGCTTGGAACTTTTTAAGTGGCCTCAAAAAAGCCGGAGCCCGGACGCCGGCCCTTGGGAGCCCAAAGAACTGCCGCTGAGGAGGACGCACAGCTCACCTTCCCGCCCAGCGTGTCGGAAGACCGGGGATTCTGTGCTACTATATCTTCCGGTTCCCGCCGGAAGTTTTTCAAATGCCGGAAGTCCCGCCTCAGTTTTCCCCGACGAAGGTAAAAACGCCGAGCCAAGCCGCGGCGCAGACGAAATGGGGCGGAGCCAAACGGGATGGAGGCGGGGCCGGAGCTAGGATCCTGAAGGAGTGTAGAGGTGATCCTGGCTCCTGGGCTGCCAATCGGCTGGGCTGCGTTTCCCTGGATTCATCGGGCGTGGGGTTAGGGTGCTGCGAATGCTCTTTCTTTGACCCGCTTTATTTTCATCTACCCTATGTTAAGTCCAATCAAGGACAGTTCTTTTCATTTGCATTATTCATTTACGGTGAAAAAATAAACATTTTAGCTTTATTTTTTTGTTTAAAGCGCCGTTAATTTCACATCTTTATTTCCTAAGGTCCGAAATATGGATTTTGCTCTAGTCTTTAAGATAGATCCAAATCTTGTCGCCTGTAACTAAAGTCCTTCTTCAGCTACCTTAATGGAAAACTTAAACCCTGGACTCATCACTAACTTATTTTGGTCATTCAGGTAGCTGGGTACACTGCCAAGTATACCGATTTGAAAAATGGGTTCTCTCAGGAACTTCGTAGTAAAAGTATCAAACAAATCTAAGTCTGCCCGGGCTTTGTGCAAATTGTCCCCCCACCACCACCTCCTTTGGTACCAAGGACAGAACCCAGGGGCTCTTCATCACAGGGCCACATCCCCAGCCCTTTTCATGTTTTATTTTGAGACAGGGTCTCTGTAAGTTGCTTAGGGCCTCACGGAGTTGCTCAAGTTGGCTTTGAATTTGAGATCCCTCTGCTTCAGCCTCCTGAGTGGCTGGGATGACAGGGGGCCGCCCCTGCACTTGGCCTGCCTTATGTTTTTGGAGCTGTTTCAACTGCCTTCACCTTCCACCAGTCCTTTACCTGTTCAGATACCCAGCAAACTAGGAGTAAATGCTAGAATGAATCAATTTACTCTAGGCAAATGGCAGACCCTGTACTTCTTGGGCAAGAATAGAAAAACTCTACCCCATTTCATTTTCAGATTATTTGGAAAGTGCTGTGACTTAATTCCTGGTAACCCAATATCCTAGGTGGGTCTTATTCTAGATTCGTCGTTTCCATTGCCCTTGCCACAATACAAAAGTAGCACCTGCTTTATAATCAATGAGGCATAAATATCTTAATGCTGCTTCCATGCCCTGAACCCCACCTTTTTTTTCCCACTCTAACCCCAGCTACTAGGGAGGCTGATACCAGAGCATCTCAAATTGAAGGCCAACCTGGGCCATTTAGCCAGACCCCCCTCTTTGAAAATAAAAAGGGCTGAGGCTGTAGCTTAGCAGTAGATTACTTACTGAGCAAGCGTTGAAGTTAGCTTTAAAGACAGGTAGTTAGTGTAGGTAGGTAAATTAGGTCTGATGGGGAAAATGGAGTCCTATTTGAGTCCAGGAAATCTGAAACTACACCTGGGAGATTGAAATGTTAATGTCCCCAAAGCCTGGCCTGGGCAGCCCATCCTAAAGAATTGTTAATAATGTGTGGCTGGGGTTGTGGCTCAGCTGTAGAGCACTCGCCTAGCGTGTGCGAGGCCCTGGGTTTGAATCTCAGCACCACATTAAAAAAATAAAGGTATTGACAACTACCACTTAAAAATAAATATTTTTTAAAAATTGTTAATGAAGCAACTCCAGAGCAGACAGGAAATTGATAATTAATTGGCCCTGGGCCCTCCAGCCCACCTGTTTCCCACATTTTGGGCATCCCACCCAGCATTTCTGGGGCCTAGTCACGTATGCAGGAAGGAGAAAGATAAGGGGAAGAGCATAGGAGAACAAAGGAATCCTAGGACATATAAAAAGCAGACCGCCCTCACTTCTGGGGATACCAGGATACCAGGTATGGCCCCCTTCTCCCTCCCAGTAGAAGTCTATGTTACCCCTTTTTAAATAAACTCTGTTTTATATGCTTGCCTCAGAATGCTTTTCTAATGGTATACTTCAACATGTGAGGAAGCAGAACTAACCGGAAGTATCAGTGTAAGTACCACAAAAAAGAAAAATTGCTTCCCATCAATTCTTTCTTTCTTTTTTTTTTTGGCGGGGGGGGTGGGGGGATACCAGGGATTGAACTCAGGGCCACTCAACTCCTGATCCACATCCCCAGCCCTTTTTGAATTAGAGACAAGGTGTCACTGAGTTGCTTAGCACCTCACTTTTGCTGAGGCTGGATTTGAACTCACGATCCTCTTGCCTCAGGCTCCTGAGCAGCTGGAATTGCAGGCCTGTGTCACCGAGCTCACCCCCAATCAATTCTTTCTGTTTACTGTTGTACACATCATAAAATCAGTGCTCAGTATATATATAAAATGACTTGTCTTTAGTTTCATGGTTTTTACCAGGTTTCTAAACCAAGCCCACAGAAACTAATTAAATTGTTAAATTAGAGAAATGAGCCTTCTATCTAGATTAGATTTTACTACTAAAGTCAAAACCCCATGGATTTGTTTTAGAAGGTTCTAAAGAGCAGCTTCCCACTGCTACTCACACATTTCCTGGACTCTGAGTATGAAAGAGCCTAGCAAAAGTACTGAAATGACCCAGGAGTGGGCCTTGCTAATGATTCATCCAAAGCAAGCATACATTTTACTGGATACATTTTGTGATGGGAATAAAAGCAGGGCTCTTTTTAAACTTGGTAAATCTAATCTTGTATATCTGAAATCATTGGTCACTAAAGATCATTTTCTAAGGTTGCTTAGGGATTTTTTTCCTTTCTTAATTTCCATTCTTATGTTGCTTTTTTGCGGCTGGTTTCAGAAAGTCTGTAAATGTCTGCTACAATCATAATTTGTGTATTTTATAATTTATAGTCCTGAATGAATACAAGGGAACATGTTACAGTCCAGGGTTATAGGAAAATAAACCACATCATAAAAATCAACCACAATTATTCACTAGTTACCTCCTTTTGATATTGCATTGTGCTAGACAAATTTAAGGTAAATGTATTAAGGGTCAAGGTGAATCAATATACTACAAAGCTTCTTTCTTCCTTCTTTCCTTTCTTCCTTTCTTCTAGTACTGGAGATTCAACCCAGGACCTTGCACATGCTAGGCAAGTGCACTGTCACTGAACTGCATTCCCAGACCATTTTATTTTTTAATTTTGAGACAGGGTCTGGGTAAGTTGCTGAGAGTAGCCTCAAACTTGGGATCCTCCTGCTTCAGCTTCCCAAGTGGCTAGGATTGTAGGTGTGTGCCACTGTGCCCAGATCTACAGTCTTTTGACATAGTTCATGCCCTGGAAAATTTACAAACAAGACTAGAAAATAGATATAGCCACAAGAGACAAATACCCAAGTAATACTCTAGAGACTACTCTAGAGTTAAGCAGGTAGTAGCCACACTACATATCCAGGAAGAAGGTAGGGATTGACCATCGTATGTTGGACCTTGACCCACATCAAGGATATTTGCCTTTTACCTGGGAAAGAAAAGATTACTAAGCTAAAGTGAAAAGTCTGGTAGGATTTTAGGCATCAAACATCTGGGAAAAATAAAACTTAGGTCAGAATCCTCTAAAATTAAAATATGTAGCTGGTGTCTTAATCCAAAGAGAAGTAAAATTGTCCAGAGAACATTTATTTCCCTTGGAATTTTACAAGAGAGCCACTCCCACTAAGAGCTGTCACAGGATATTTGTAATCAGTTAAGTATAAACCAGGCCCTACCACTAAAACTGCCTTTTCTGTCTAGAACCTTGCCCAATTTATTATTTACCTTTGGATCTCAAGTGCTGAATTCCAAGAAATTCATGGATTTAGACACAGAGCTGGAGTAATCTTGACACCCTCTGAAATTATGCAATCAGGAAGCAAGTAAAACATGCTTTGGATTTGCTTGGGGATTATTTATTTTATTGCTTCAAAACATACAGCTCTTGGCCAGGCGCAGTGGCGCTCACCTATAATCCCAGCAGCTTGGGAGGCTGAGGCAGGAGAATCTTCAGTTCAAAGCTAGCCTCAACAACAGCTAGGCGCTAAGCGACTCAGTGAGACCCTGTCTCTAAATAAAATACGAAATAGGGCTAGGGATGTGTCTCAGTGGTTGATTGTCCCTAAGTTCAATTCCCAGGACCAAAAAAAAAAAAAAAAAAAAAATACAGCTCTTTATATGATACTTTTTAGTAAATTATCATTTGTCAATTTGTCAATTGCTATTGTCAATGTTTTCAAATTCTTTCTATGTGTTTGGTCTCTCCAGTGAGAACATCATAATAATAATAATAATAATAATAATAGTAATAATTTAATCTTTGCTGGGGATATAGCTCAGTTGGTAGAGTGCTTGCCTCAAATGCACAAGGCCCTGGGTTTAATCCCCAGCACCACACATACACACACAAAAAAAAAGTAATAATTTACCCTTATTAATTACCTGCCATGTGTCAGACACTAACTTAATGCTTTTACATGTATTTATGTAATTAATTCACATATCAGCTAAAGGAGCTCTTGCTATCTCCCCCTTTTTATAAATGAGGAAAATGAGGAATAGAGAAGTTAAATAATTCATATAAAGTCACATCAGTACTAAATTGCAGATGTGGGATTCAGAACCAGTGATATGCTTTACCAGTACTTTTAAATATATTCATATACCATCAATGTGAAGCAAAGATCTTTCTTTTTCAACTATGATGGCCCCTACAATACTTGGAATCCTTGAGACATTCAGAAACAGTTGAATCTCTAAATACACTAAATAAAGTACTGTCTAACCACCTGAAACATAGCAAGGCCATTTTCTTTATTGGCTTTGAACTAATTGAAATTCCACAGAAGCAAAAATTCTTAACATAGATGCAATTGTTTCACCCACTAAAGTGTAAGATACTTGGATCTAGAAACTAAATCTTGTGCATTTTTTATCCCCAACCCACTTCCATCCTCTCCATTCACCTACTCAGTGGCTAGTAATGCTTGACAAATACTCAGTAAGACAGTAGACTAATCCCTGAACCCAAAAATGTGCCTGGAGTTAAAAAAATAAAATAAAATAAATCCTTTCTCATTCTAGAAAAGTTAACTAGAGCTCCTATTCCAGCTAGGTTCCCATTTATAAAACTGACTCTACTTCTGGTGATTCAAACTTTTTCCCCCTTAGAAACAATCACTTGGTGTGATAATTAATTTTAGCTGTCAACTTAACTGAATTAAGACATGGCCTGATGGCTGGCACAGCATTGTTTCTAGATAAGTGGATGAGGCATTTCCAGAAGAGACTGGCAGTTGAACTTGTGGACTAAGTAAAGAAGATCCTCCCTCACCCAATGTGGGCAGGCACATCCACTTGCTAAAGGCCTGAATAGAGCAAAAAGGAGAGGAAGGTGGAATTTTCTCTCTCTGTTCTGGAGTCGAAACATGCATTTTATCTGCCCTTGGACATTAGAACTCGAGATTCTCTGGCCTTTGTACTCCAGAACTTGTGCTTGTGGCCCTTTAGTTTCTTAGATATTCGGCCTTGGATGAAGGGTTTAGTCATTACCTCCCCTGATTTTGAGACCTTTGGATCAGCCCATGTTTCCAGCTACATTGGTTCTCCAACTTTCAGGTAGCCTATGGTACCATTTATGGCCTCCATAATTTCATGAGCCAATTCTCTTAATAAATCCCCTCTCATCTGTCTGTCTCTCATATTTGTTGTTTCTCTGGAGAATCCTCACTGATATAATTAGAATGGTGGAAGAGTGTTTCAGATTGGAAGATACACAAACTGTAACTGTGTCCTCTTTCATAAATTTCCATATTAGCTCCTCCCTATCCCCTCTTCTCACTATAAGAAGCTGTCATTCCTAACGACAAGTTACTAGTTTCAATGAGCTTCAAAGACTAATTCAACCAGTAATTTAGAGATTTCCTGCAAAATCTTAGAGATTCTAAAACAAAAAAGGAAACTGCCTTTGTTTCCCACATGAGAAATGGGTTTCTTGTTAAGGTTAGGTTGGTAGGTGGAGTTCCCAAACTTGGCCTGTCCTGTTACTCCTAAATCTGATTAGAAGCAGCAGCATAATACCAATGTCCTAGTCCATGATGGAGGCCATTTTTTTTAGCCCAAAATAAATTTGTCTCTCTTTCTTAGAAGAAAGATCCAAGGGATTAAAATCCAGACTATCAACTGAGTATCAAATGGATCTTGGGAAAGCATAAATTAAGCCCAAGGAATTTGATTATACAGATTTTTCAAGGAATTGAAATCAAATATTTAAATTTCTCATAGGAAGTTAAATTATGGGACCTGTATATAGAAATATAATTTCTATCTTCAGGCGACATTTGAAATTTTTAATGTTTTATCCTACTCTTTTTCTAATATCTCAAGGTATTTTTTAATGAATGCAATTAGAAATAAGATTGAGATTCATAAAAAGCATAAACAAAGATGAAAATGCTGTATCTATTGCATGGTCCACTCTTCCACTCATCACTTTGCCTAGCAAATTCAATAAGAAGCACACAATTTATTGTTCTCAGGAGCAGACAAATTATGACATTATCTTGTGGTGAATTCTCATCAGTAGTGTCCAGGGACCACCTCAAAGTTCTAAAATTTCCACTAAATGGCCTGAGATCTAAGTATGGAAACCCCAAAGGGCTCATTTAGATCTTAATGATGGCATGGTTGGTCGAGTTGCCAAAAAAGATAAATGGCAGCATAGTGGGGCTGGACTTATTTTAGTTTAATGTAGACTAATTACACAGAGACACATCTGGAGACTCTTTATCAGAACGAGGTTTTATATCTAGTACCTTTGGTCCGTATTCCAGCATAACAAATTGAAACTGTCCTGCAAAATGCTTGCCTGAAACATTTATCCAGGAATGGCTATAATCATAATTTTAATACTAGAGCTTTCACACATTAAATGGAATTCAAATTCAGAAAAACTTTGAGTTTCATATCAGTCTATGTCCAAGTTTGTCCATACTTTTTTAAAGTTAGGTTTATTGAGTTATAATTTACATAGCATAAAACTACTTTTTTATTCAGATAAACATATATAGTTATGTAACCACCATCACAATTAATCAAAATATAGTGTTCTAGGGGCTGTGTTGTGGCTCAGTGATGGAGTGCCGGCCTAGCATGTGTGAGGCACTGGGTTTGAACCTCAGCACCTCATATAAATAAATGAATAAAAGTCCATCAACAACTGAAAAAATATATATAGTGTTCTATATCTTCCATCAACCCCCAAAACCCCTCCTTCCACCTTAGGCAACCAATAATTAGCTCTCTGTTCCAATAATTTTACCTTTTCCAGAAAGTCATATAAATGGAATCCCAGAGTATGTGACCATTCCCATCTGATTTCTTTCAGTATAATGCATTTGAGATTAATCCATGTCATTATATTTATCAGTTTCTTTCTTTTTACAGCCAGAGTTCCATTGTATGGATATACCAGTTTGATAATCCATTTACCAGTTAAACATTTAGTTGTTTCCATGTTAAGCTATCATGAATAATGCCACTGTGAACATCCATGTACAAGTTTCTGTGTAAACATGTTTTCATTTCTCTATAGTAAATAAATATCTAGAAATAGGTTGCTGAATGATGTAGTGTGTGTTTAGTTGTATAAGAAACTACTAAATTGTTTTCCATGGTACATGCAAAATGGTACAGTTACCATTCAACTTGTACCACATTCTTGCCAGAACTTAATATTGTCAGTTTTTTAAATTTCTTTTTACCATTCCAGTAAGTAAATAAGGGTTTTTGTTATAGTTTCAATTTGTATCTTCCTAATGACTAATGATGTTTATTACTAATGTATTTATTTTTCACCTATATATCTTCTTAGATGAAGTGTCTATTCAGATCTTTTATCAAACTTTAACTGTATTTTTGATTATTGAACTTTAAAGATTCCATTATTGTAAATTTTAGTCCCTTATCATATTTTATCAAATATGAAATCTGGTTCTAAGAATTGTAATTTATTAGCTTATCACGATGACGTAATCTGTAGTCCCAGCTACTTGGTAGGCTGAGGGAGGAGGATCTCAAGTTCAAGGCCATCCTTGGAAACTTAGGGAGACCTTACCTCAAAATCAAAAGGGCTCAGAATGTAGCTCAGCAGTAGAGCTCCCCTGAGTTCAATCCCTAGTACTGTAGGAAAAAAAATACACACAAACACACACACAAACACACACACACACACACACACACACACATCTAATTTATCACAGGCAATTGCCAACAGAGTAGCACACAGAAAAATGATTCCTTCTTTGGCTACAAAGAAAATAACCAAAGACAAGTGTCATTCAAGAGTCTAGCTGACCGAAGGAATCAAAGTCACTAATACCTCATCACTAATACCAAAATTCTAATTACCAGCATCACTCAAGACAGAAAACATTGTGTTTAGAAAAATGACCTCATTTCACAGTGAAAGATGATAAAAGTATGAGTTTTAAATACATTAACTTAGCATTCTAAAGTAATGCTATAAAATGGAGAAAGTGGTATTTATACATTTTAGGAAATAATATAAAAAGTTAGCTAAGCCATAATAGCTTATTTGTTTAGACTAAATCCTAAATCCTGATAGTTTACCAAGCAATTGCTGTTGGATCCTGCAAGTTAGACTTTAAAAGTATGTATTGTACTTATAAGGGCTTTTAATAACTTTCTACCATGAGCTTTTCTCAGTTTAGTGATTCTAGGTCTACAACTCTATAACTTTCAGGCCTGTTTCTAGAAAGCATTAGCTAACACTTCATATGTGTGTATATATACATATATATTTTCTTTTCTTTTTTTGGTACCAGAGATTGAACTCAGGACACTCAACCACTGAGCCACACTCCCCAGACCTATTTTTGTATTTTATTTAGAGACAGGATCTCACTGAGTTGCTTAGTGCCTTGCCATTACTGAGGCTGGCTTTGAACTTGCAACTTCTAACTCAACCTCCCAAGCCGATGGAATTACAGGTGTGCGCCACCAGACCTGGCTAGCACTTCTTATATTCTAATGCACATAAGAATCACCAGCAGAGCTTCTTTTAAATGCCAATTATCATTCTAGATTATGAGATTCCAAATTAATAGGTGTAAGGTGGTATCTATGTGTGTGTGAAAGCCACAATTTTTGATCCCAACAGAGTGTTCTGTACACTACAAAAAGAATAACATTTAATAGACACTTGATTTAAGAAGCTTAGAGGATGGAGCTATAGCCATATGGTAGCTTAAGACAGAATTTTAAGGGTCTTAACCTTAAACATACCTTTTCAAAAGATAGACCAGATATTCATAGTTCCTCTAGCCCTCTAAATATATATAGTTTATTAATTGAAAACAATGACAATAGCTAACACTTATCGATTGCCTAATATTTTAAAGATTCTATAATAAGGCCGTTATGTACTTTTTTAGTTAAAGTTTTTGGATTTTTTTTCATATTTAAAATAACTCTTTGAGCTGGGTGTGTTGGCCCATGACTGTAATCCTAGTGACTCAGGAGGCTGAGGCAGGAGAATAACAAGTTCAAGAGCAGTCTGAAGATAATTTAGAGAGACCCTGTCTCAAAATAAAATTTTAAAAAGAGCTGGGGATATAGCTCAGTAGTAGAGCAACCGAGGGTTCAATCTGTACTACAAAAACAAACAAACAAAAAAAAAACTTTGAAGCAAAAAGTTGATGTATTTATTCCCATTTTAAGATGATAAAACTGAAGTGCTGAGGGAGTTTAAGTAATTCACCCAAATTTACAGAGCATAATTAAGTAGGTGTGTCAAAAAACTGATAAACTAAAAAAGAAAAATAGTTCTATGAAGTACCTACTTCAACTAAAACTGTATTAATTATCCATTGATCCAAACAGATTACCCCCAAAATATTTTTTTAATATCATATGCATTCTAAATAATTCACTTACTCTCCTGGCAAATAAAGTGGATGAATTGGAGTCCAGAGTAACAGAGTCTAAATGAATGCATACTCAAAGATATAGTGAAAACAATATATTCAGACTTTCTTTTTTTTTTACTGTGTGAGGTACACAGTAAAAAAAGAATTTGAGTTGTCATTATTTTTTTAACTTAAATATAGTAGACTTAATTCAGTAGAAAAATAATGCTATTCAAGTCTTTTCTAATGATATACAAGAAAGTCATTCCGAATTGACAGTGTCAACTCAAAAGGCAAAAAGAGTACTATTCCTGAATAGAACAGTGTTCATATGCATACCAGAATAAGCCTGAATTTAATTGATAGAGAAAAGGAAGAGAAAGAAGAAAAAAAAGGAAAAAGAAGAGAAACAAGAAAAGAAGAGAAGGAGAAACATAAATTGTTTTTCTTTAGTTCTTGAAGGAAGTCACACAGATTCAGGATCTAGGCAAAGCTTGCTTGTTCTCCATGACTCTATGTCACAGGTATTTCTAACAGAAAATAGAAATCTGCATGAAGTTCACAATATCAGTCAATAGCATTGGTGGGAATGAAATTGTTCTGACCATAAGCTGCCATTCTACTCCTATCCAACCTACCTCTGTGAACAAATTCATAAAAAGTCAGCTCACAGGGATCCTTGGACCGAATGAACAGGGGCCAATACAAGTGGTCTAAATGTCTGAAAAGCAAAGAGGTTTTGACATAATTTAGGTCACCAAGGAAATATATTATGACTATTTTTAATGATGTTTGAAATAGTAAAGTTGATGTTAAAAGAATTATTTTTAAAAAGATAATCCTGAAATTCTGAAAAACTGGTTTATTCAAAGAAATGAGTTACTTACTTGTTTTTCATTTATTAAACTCTTTCGCTACTTCTCCCCTTCACCCTGTCTACCCTTTCTACCTTTCTAGTCATAGGACACTATTTCATTGCTTGTGTCTTCACCAAAAAAATGGATAGGGCAGGACTGGAGTTGTGGCTCAGTGGTAGAGCACATGTCTAGCATGTGTGAGGCACTGGGTTTGATTCTCAGTGCAGCATATAAACAAAGAATAAAATAAAGGTCTTTAACATTATATATATGTATGTGAGTGTGTGTGTATGTGCATGTGTGTGTGTGTTTGTGTGTGTGTGTGTATATATATATACACACACATTAATATATATATTATTATATTATATATTATATATATATATATATTAATGTTCACAGAAACAAAAATGGACAGGGAAAAATCAAGCATATTAAATATGCTGTTAGAGTTTGGATTTTAAATGTCCCACAAAATTTCATAGAGTAAAAATTTGCTCCCCAGAGTGTCACTATTGGGAGATGGGGGACCTTTAGGAAGTGGATCTTAGTGGGAAGTTTTTAGGCCATTGGGGGTGTGCCCTTGAAGGGGACTGTTCTCTTCTCTTCCTTGCTTCCTGGTCATAAGGTGAGCAATTTTGTTCCACCACATGTTCCTGCCCTGATGTCCTACCTCACCAGAGGCCCAAACCCAGTGGGGCCATGTCAGTCATAGACTGGAACCTCCAGTTCTGTGATCCAAGATAAACCTTTTCTCTTTATAAGTTGATTGTCTCAGGTATTTATTATAGTGATGGAAAGCTGATTAACATTATGCTACTTGTTATGTGTCTCCTGAGAAGACAATTGAGATCTAGTTTGATTGTTTTTGAAGAATTAGGCAGGACTTTTAGCTACGGTGAAGTAAAAGAGGTCTACAAATATCCCACCTCCCCATCCAAAAAACTCTAAAACTGGAATTGGTCGGGGGGGGGGTTCAAAAAACATTTTAAGTTCCTTAGGTTATTTATTGCGAATAGTTTTCTTACTTGTCTTTTAATTTTGCGTATAATGATTTTTCCATCAGAAATGTTTCATGCTTATATGGTTGACCTCTGGGATTTATGTCATACTTCTAAAGAACTTTTTCATCCTGAGGGAAAGTTTCTTAGTCACTGAAAGACCAATTTTACACTAGTCATTATCTTGTGTTAGTGTTCTTAGTTTTATTTTTTGGCTTCCTGAAGAGATTTGGCAGACCATTTAGAATCCTAGTGGGAGATTAGGATAATGCTCTAGTTCTTTGATAAGATTTCTTTTTCAACTTTAGTTTTATTAGCAGTGTGTTTTTAAAATTATCTATTCTTGTGACATGTTTTCCCATTTTAATATGTCTAGATATCAATTGAAAACTTATTTAACATACCAACCACTTCCCCCTGCAGTCTGGCTTCCGGAGGTAGAGGGGCCTGGGAATCTGCTTTTAATCAAATCCCAGATGATTGTGATGTGGACCATCTACAAGTCTCACTTTTTAAAACTCTGGTTTGGAGCTCCCTTTTTTCCATTTGGTCAAATTTAAGTTAGGTTATCAATCAGGGTCGCAATAGGAGATGAATATTGCATTCAAATTAAGATAAACTATTCTTAAGGGTCTGGAACTCAGTAAGCGGACCACAGAAAAAAGCGAGAGAACATTGCTGCAACCCCTGGGCTTAAAGACATGAGGAGAGAGAATGGTTGCTGTAGCTGGAGGAAATTCTATACAGTTGGTCTCCTTGAGAGAAGCAGTAAAGTTTGGTCAAGGAACAGAGCCAACCTGAGTTGGCAAAAATGGAGAATAAAAAAAAAAAATCCTCACTTCATTCCTCTCCTTTGTTTTGCTTCCTGAGATCCATCCCAAGGGGCCAGACTGGAACCTGTTAGGTTTCCTATAGAGGTCAGCCTTCTGGGACAAAAAGCAGGGTGAAAAAAGGTGGCAAATGGTTCTAGAGGAACTAACTGAGGATGTCTGGCACAAGGTCTAGGGAAGAATTGTACCCTGGAGTGCAACATGTGTGACAGAGAAAGAAAAGCCTTCTTGAAGGGAAAGCGTGGGAAAGAAGATCAGTAGCAATACTTAAGATCTGGTATTCCAATAAGAAAACCACATATTCTATACCATAGACTGGAACAAGTTGTCTATTTTTTAATTTGAGAAGTAATTAAAGGAAATGTTTTATGTTAGTTGCACATTAAATTATCAGTGTTACTCAAGAGTAAATTTATATAAGTTCTGGTCTGTCCTAACTCTAGAAATTTTGTTATTGTAATACCCCAACACATAAACCACAAAAGCCATTCATTTTTACTCCTGGGTGGTAAGCTTGCTTCACCCTGCACCAGTCTACTGATAAGAATGAACCACAAATGCCAACAGGAATAGATGGTAACCACCCTGGAACCTGCCCTTTTCCACACCCAGCCAGCATTGGCTTGGATTCCATCTCTGTCAAGATTGAAAGCTCTGGCCCTAAAAATACTACTTTTTGCAAGAGGCCTGATATGTTAGCTCTGCACTTGTTACCCGTTATTCTGTACCACTCAGGATTTCTTGGATTGATTTGGCTTACTTGCGATTTAATATGACTTTTTGTGTGCATATAACCTTTAAAATGGTCTGAAAAGTGGGTATTTGCATTTCTAAATATCATCAACAGGAATGAATCAGCAATGGTGTTTTAGTGACATGCATAACTGCCAGATCCTCTAGTCCCTTCTTGCAGTCACCTCCTGATTCATTTAGCAAACACCATGTGTGAGCTCTCATGGTAACTCAGTTATTGTCAAGTGCATTGGCACCAATTAAACTGTTTTTCTTGTCTTTTAAAGATGTTTTTCTCTTCATTCCCTAGATGCTGCTCAATGGTTGTGTTGGAAGCCAAAATCTAATAAAAGCAGAACATCAGATATATTTATGCCTTGCCTTATGGAAAAATTTTATCAACAGGAAGGTAAAGGCAATAATGAGAGAAACTGTTATATTGAACTAAATTTTAACCCAACAAAGGATCTGGCTAATGATTTACAAGTGACCGACACCTTGGGAGAAATAAACAATATCAGTTGGAGTTAGTCCCTGACCAGGCACCGTGCTGGACTCTGGATGAAGAGCAGGACACATAAAGGCACAATTCTACCTTCCCAGTGCTCTCTGGCCATTTCTAGGAAGGAACAGAAAACTATGTACAGATCTGCATGAAGTAGGGGTATCCAAACAACTCACATCCAGTCTTACCTTTAAAATTTGAATTTATTGTTCAAATGTTTTGTTAACATAATATTATGATTCAAAATGTAAAAAATACAAAGGAAATGAAACAGAAATTCTGTCACCTCTGTTCCCCAGCAATATAGTTTAGTTCCCCTACCCATGAGCAATCTATTTTACTAGTTTCTTGAGAATCTTCTTCTTCTTCTTCTTTTTTTTTTTTTCTGGTACCAGGGATTGAACTCAGGGACACTCAACCACTGAGCCACATCAGCCCTACTTTGTATTTTATTTAGAGACAGGGTCTCACTGAGTAGCTTAACACTTCACTTTTGCTGAAGCTGGCTTTGAACTCATGATCCTCCTCTCTTGGCCTCACAAAATGCTGGGATTACAGGTGTGTGCCACCATGCCTGGCTCTTGAGACATTTTTCAGAGAAAATTCTATGCTTATACAAACAAATGGGCAAATAATTTATTTTATCAAACCTAAGATGCCATCAATTACAAGAAGCACCATTATTGTTTTTATTACTATAAAGCCATTTTTAAAAAGCCTGCCAATGAAACAATGACATACTATTTATTATGGAAAAATAGCACATTCTAATTTCAGAAACATCAAAAATGTAAAAATATGTACATATTGAAATCAATGAATTTTGGCTATATTCATTTGTTCCAATGTTGCACAGAAGATAGTATCTGATGTTTATGATTCTGTATTCAACAATATACCCTGAACTTATTCCACATCATTACCTAAGTTAGTTCCTTCTTTTTCTGGCTGAATAGTATTCCATGGCAGAGCAGTGAAGTCAGGGCTTTAACATGTATGTTGTAAGTCAGAAAGTAGAGAAGGAATAAATTGTTCTTTGGAAAAGACAGTGAATAAACTGTAGATAGTTAAAAGAAAAAACACAATAATCCATATTTTGCCTCTTTTTCCTCTAAGAATAAAGTTCTTCAACTTGGAAAGTATAAGAAAAATGCCATGAAGTTTGACACAGGAAAAAAATAGTAAAATGACCTTGGACAATATACAGGAGTCAATATCTCTTGAGTTTGGACAAATACAAACCACAGCCGTAAAACAAATAAACACCAAGTGACAGAAGCATTCTTGGGAATTTTTGTGAAATAATGAAGAAAAGAAGAGGGGGCTGAAGATTTGCTTTTTCTTTTCTTTCTAGTACTGGGGATTGAACCCAGAGACACTTGACCACTGAGTTACATCCCAGCCCTTCTTATTTTTGATTTTGAGTCAGGGTCTTGCTAAATTGCCCAGGCTGGCCTCCAACCTGTGATCCTCCTGCCTCGGTGCCCCCAAGTTAGAAATTACAGGCACGTGCTACCATTCTAGATAGGGCAAAAGAATTTTACAGGGGCTGGGGTTGTACCACTGGGTTCAATCCTCAGAGCCACATAAATATATAAATAAATAATAAAAGCTATTTTAAAAATTTTACAAAGGTAGGAAATGTAGATTATAGGAAATACAGGCTTGTAAGATTTCCCATCCTCCCAAAGGTTTTGAATACATATTAAACAGATGGTTTATTAACATTTAAAGAATATAAATGTCATATGTTTTATTTTTAATTTAAAGAAAAGGAGGCGATCAAAAGGAGCCAGAACAGGCTTGCCATAGATGCTGTGCCCTACCTAGGCTGTGGGGAAAAGAACCAGGGAGACACCTACCTGCTGTGACCTACATGGTGCTTCCTATGGTCTCTGTGTGACCCATTATGGAGGCGATGAGCATAATGTTGAATGGAATTGGATTCCAGTCCTGTTTCTAGCAATACCTGGTGACCTTGCGCAATGTACTTCATTTTATTTTTCCTTTCCTAAAATAAGGAGATTGCATTTATTGATCTCTAAATTATTTTCTGTTAATGGCAATTTGATTATAACCTGATGGGCCCGGAGAACCTGGGTATGGTTGGTGTTTTTATGATCTGTTGGTGGAAGTGATGCAGAAATGTGGGTTGGGTTGCCATCTAATTCCAAACAGGCAGACACTTGGGACCTTGTGAAAGATGCAGAGCAGAACCACCAACTCAACCATCCCTGGACTCCTGACTCCAAGAAACATAATAGACACTGCTAGCTTTAGGCCATGAGGGTTTAGGGTAATTTATTTCACGGCAATAGAGGACTACAGTGAATACTTTTCTTAATTTTTTTTTGTTGTTTTAGTTGTAGATGGACACAATACCTTTATTTTACTTATTTATTTTTATATGGTGCTGAGGATGGAACCTAGTGCCTCAGACATGTTAGACAAGTGCTCTGTCACTGAGCCACAATCCCAGTCCCTAAGATCATTTTTGAAGGGACACTGACAAATCTAGTGTGTCCCAAGAAGGACAGCCAAGAATCACTAGGGTTTAAAACCCTGTGATGTGTGGAATGCACCTGAGATGTTTGTTGGAGTAGGCAGCTCTTATGAGGATTGGGTGCTATGTTCCAGCATCTCTCAGTAGATGACTGGGTGGGTGACCTTCTCTGTGACTCTAGCAAGCAAAATGCTGGTGGAAGTATGTTGGGATTCTCATTGAGGGGTCATTCTCTAAAAGTCATAACTGACCCACATGAGAAGGTATTAGGAGAACCAGCTGAGGCTTGATGATGCTGGTGGAATCTTTCCTGTGGAGACTCCTACATGAGAGGATTATCCTTATGGACAGCCTAAGGCTGAAACTGGGTAAGGATTGGAGCTATACTTTCATCTTAAATGAATATAAAGAAATTGTTTTCTTACATTAAACCATGAACTCTTGGAGATGAGGTGCTCTTCTCTCTGCTGAAATGTTGAACAAAAGCAGCTGTCAGCTTGGAGGGCCAAGGATTTGCACAAAGATGTTATTTACATCCACACCAGCCTCTAGAATTGTCAGTGTACTTTCACAACCTCCTCTGGTCTGAGACCAACAGTGAGTAGGAGGCAGGGATGACTCGCCTGTCGTGGGACGCAGGACACTGGGACTCAGAGCCATTGAGTGACTCATTCCAAATCACACAGGCAGGGACCGGGGACCTGGATCATACCCGAGTTCTAAGAAAACTACCACAGGAAAGGTGAACTACAGGTAAATAGATCCTGCTGGGGGCGGGAGTCACCAGAAGAGTCTGGTAAACTTCAAAGCTATTCAGAGCAAACAAACCAGTGAGGCACAGACCGGTCTTGATGTGAATTCCCAGCTTCTGAACTGCAGGAACAAGTCCTTGATTGCTTGATTTGAAAATTGGATACTTGGACAGTTTCCTTTCCTGGAAAAGGAAAATTACTGACTAAGGAAGATGCGAGGCAGTGAGGAGGAAGCGTACTTTTCCCAAACTCTGGGCTATGAGAGGATCACTGGCACTATCCCCCAGAAACTTGGGGTTTAAAACCTTATATTCCTGTGATAAGCTTAACCTTTTTCTCTTAAAAAGTTTGCCTACTGCTTACTGGGAAATTTCTTAGAAGGACTAGAGGGAAAGGAAAATTCTGGCTTGGTTCCTAGTTCTACCTCTCTGGAGAGCCAATGACCCCATACAAACAGGGTGAGCACATCTTTTCCAAGATGCTATTTTCTGCAAGTCTAGGAAGGGTATGGGGTGTGGGGAAGTAGAAGAGAAAAGGTCAAGAGTAGTCCCTCTTTTTAAATTAACTTTTGGCTCACACCTACACTTTTGGCTCTACCCAGATCTGGGCAGAAACAAGCTCTAAAGGCCTAGGTAGGCAAATACACTTGCTGTCTTTTCATTTTGAGTAACCAGTGGTCCCAGAGGACCTGAGATCAGGACTCCAGCGAACCATATTAAAGTGTCAAGTCATTCTCAGAGTGGCATTATTTAAAACAATCAGTCCAGGACCACTGCATCAGGGTTTGTTTTTGGTTGTTTTTTTTTTCCCCCCAGGGGCTCTACAGACATTCCTTCTGTCTGTGAGGAAACAGTGACAGAGGTTTGGACCTGATGCTTCTCCCATCCATCCTTTGCTCTCAGTCTTGAGTGTTTCCTAGCTTGAACTGGGAGGTAGCAATTTCTAATGTAGAAAACATGGGCTTGGGAACTAGCTAGAACACCTTGAATCTGTTTCCATCACTTATAAGCTGTGAGATCATGGGCATGTTATGTCTCCTCTGAGTCTCAGTTTCCATGATTATAAAACAGAATACTACTACTGCTAACTTTATGAGATTCTTGCAGGAATTGAATGAAATCATGTATGTTTTACTTAACACGGCTCTTGGCTATGTTACTTGCACAAAAATATATTAGTTCTTTTGTCCCAAACTTATTCTGTTCCTAGATTCTGCCAGAGTCTCCAATTATGTCAAGTTACCTGGGCATTTTCACTTGGGGGAGTGAATTTACCAAAGGTACTCTTCTTCTTATAGAATTGTACCTCTAGGTACAATTCTTCCTATGTGTTGTATCCCCAGGGATGAGAAAAATATATACTGAATAATCCACCAAACTGTTTTATCTGGATTGCTTGGGTCTAAGGGCATGCACATAAAAGATAATGACCACTGCAAGGAGCAACTTCTACAGTGAGATCAGGATAAAATGTGTGACTAGAGGATTTATGAGTTGTTCTTTGACTATGGAGCAAGGCACAGGCTAACTGGCTAACTCAGGGCCAAAGCTGAGACTCTGAAAAAAGACCAACCATCAGCAAATTTGTAGAGTCTGTGAGCATTCTTCCTGACCCCTAGTTTCCTTTTTCTTTTCTTTTTAGCAACCAGTAAATCCCTGTATTAGATTGCTGTTGCTGCTGTAACATATTATCACAACATAGGGGGTTTAAAACAACACACACACACACACACACACAAAAATACCAATTCTTTCAAATTGGGGTCCAGAAGTTCAAAATCAGGATTATACTTCCCCAAGGGCTCTCAGAATGAACCTTTCCTTGCTTCTTCACACTTTGGATTGGCTATCAGCACTTTTGACTTCCTTGACCTGTGGCCTCATCACCAATCTCTGCCTGCTTCTTCAAACACCTTCTCCTCTGTGTAGGTATCAATCTCTCTCTCTCTGCTTTACACTTATAAGAATATCTGGCATTCAATATAGGACCTGCACCAATAATCCAGGACAATTTCCTCATCTGAAGATCTTTAACTTAATTTTATCTGCAAAGATCCCTCTTCCCAGTAAAGTAGCAGTCATAAATCCAGGGATTAAGTTCCAGAGATTCAGATGTGGACACGTTTGTGGGGGCCACCATGCAATCCACTAAAGCTAGAATTTTATTTTTTTTAAATTTTAATATTTCCAGAAAGAAAGGAGAAAGACAGTGGGATAGAAAAAAAATTGTTTCCATATTCAAATTTTTCAAATTAAAAAAAATGTTAAAAAATAAATTGGCTAAAAACTTTCAAAATTTTAAGAAAGGTACTGACCCTATATTCAAGAGATTCAGTGAAGTCCAAATAGGAAAACTCAAAGAAGTTCCTTCTGAGATGCAGCATAAGCAAACCACCGAAACCAGAGACAAAGAAAAATCTTGAAAAGAACCAGAAGAATTTGTACATAGCATATAAAGGGACAACAATTCTAATGACTGTGACTTCCTCATCAGAAATGATGAAGGTCACAGTGCAGTGAAGGAACATTTTAAAAGTTTAAAAAAAAAACATTATCAGTCCAGGAATTCTATGTCCAGCAAAAAATATCCTTTAGGAATTAAAGTAAAATGAAGATAGTGTCAGTTGCAGGAAAATTGATATAATTTATCACCTGAAGCTCTGATTAAAAAAGCAAAACAAGGGCTGGGGTTGTAGCTCAGTGGTAGAGTGCTTGCCTAGCATGTGTGAGGCACTGGGTTCGATTCTCAGCACCACATGTAAATAAATAAAATAAAGGTCCATCAACAACTAAAAAATTTTTCAAAACAAAAAGACCTAAAGGAATTATTTCCGGTAAAGGGGAAATGATACCAGAGAGAACTTAGGAGTTTAGCAATGAAGAGTAACATAAAGGGTAAAAATCTAAATATAAAAGACAGTTTTTCTCTTGTGAAGTTCTTTAAAACACACAGGACAGGGCTGGGGTTGTGGCTCAGTTGCAGAGCACTTGCCTTGCATATGTGAGGCACTGGATTCGATCCTCAGCACTACATAAAAAAATAAACAAAATAAAGTTATTTTGTCCATCTACAACTAAAAATATTTTTTAAATTTTTTAAAAACCGCATAGGACAGTTAAAAAACAAACTTAAAATATTGTCTTGAGATGTTTCCAAGGCATATAAATGCAACATACACATAAAACAACCAAAACATAAGGAGAGAAGGAAGGGATCTCTTTAAGTCTGTGGTTTCCACATTCTACTTGAAGTGGTAAAATATTCCCTAAACATAAATTGTAAAATTCAAATGATGTGCTATAATACCTAGAGCAACTACTAAAATGCTATACAAAAAGATATATTCAAAATCATAAGAGATAAACTAAAATAGGTTGCTAAAAAAGTTTTTGATAATGTCAAAAAGTCAAGAAAGAGGAAAAAGAATAAAAAAACAGAAAGAACCACCATGAAACAAATTACAAACTAATATACCTAACTTTCAAACTTACCAGCAATTATATTAAATGTAAATAATCTAAATAAACTAATTTAAAGATGAAGATTGCCAAACTGAAGAATAAATATGTACACACATACATATCCATTCCAAGATTCAATTAAATGTCATCTACAAAAAAAAAACTTGCACGAAATATACTAAGGATGGACTAAAGAAAAAGGATGGAAATAGACATACTGTGTCAACACAAATGAAAACCAAGCTAGAGTTCCAATATTAACATCAGACAAATTAGATGTTAATGTAAGTAAAATAATCAGGCATAAAGATATAAGAGTCAATTTGCCAAGAAGTCATAACAATGCTAAATGTATATACACCTGACAACAGAGTTTCAAAATACATAAAGCAAAACTTGATAAAACTGCTAGAAGAAATGGACATAATTGTAGCTGCAAACCTCAAAGCTCCCTTTTTAATAATTAACAGAACAAGTGGAAAGAATATATCAGCAAGGATATAGAAGACCTGAATATTATCAACCAACTAGGCTTAATTTCCCATATATTATTAATTTCCCATATAGATTATTCCATCCAGTAACAAGAAACTATATAGTATTTTTAAGTGCTCTTGGAACCATTACCAAGGTGGTCTATATCCCAGGTCTTAAAACAATTCTTAATTTAAATTTACATTTAATTTACATTCAAGATAATTGAAATAATACAAAATATGTTCTATGACCATAATGTATTTAAACTAGAAATAACAGAAAGATATGTGGAAAATTTCCCCAAACTTGAAAATCTAAATAATACTTATAAATAATCCTTGGATCAAAGAGAAAATATCAAGGGAAAGAAAATATTTTAGACCTAAATGAAAATTCTGCAGCTAAAGTAATGTTTAGAGGAAAATTTTAAGCACTGTTAAGTTAGAAAATAGGAATAGAAAAAAATCTAGACTGATGAATATAGATACATAAATCTTTAATAAAATATTATCAAATTGGTTACAGCAATATGTAAAAATAAGAATACATTACCAAATGGAACTTATTCTGGGAAGTTAAAACTAATTTGATATTTTAAAATCAGTCAATGTAATTCACCATATTAATGATCTAAAGAAAAAAATGTTTGTATCATTGATTCATAAAAAGCATTTGACAAATTTCAAAATCTTTTTATGACAAATACTTTTTAAGTGTAGTTAATGCACCATGTAATATTTGTAAACATAATTTTACCAAAAATTGTTTATCTGAAACTCAAATTTAATACAGTGGCGTATATATTACCTGGCAATCCTATGGGGCACAGTCTGATTTTTTAGATTTAATACAATAATCAAAATCCCAGCAATATTTTATTTTTTGAGATTGGCAAGCTGGTTCCAAAATATATTTGAAAACCAAATTTGGTTATTTTGAATAACCAAAATAATTTTTAAAGGAAGAATAGTGATAGGGCTCAATGCTAACCAATTTGAAAACTCAATCTAAAGCTAAGTAATCAAAAAAGTATGGTATTGGTGAAACTAGAGACATATAAATAATAGAACAACATAGAGTCTAGAAAGAGATACACATAAATATGACTGATTGACTATTATTATTACTATTTTTGCAGTACTGGGAATTGAACTCAGGAGTGCAATATCCAATCTTTATTTATCTATGTGTATATATAATATTTTATATATATATTATATATTTTAATATATTATATATTTTATGTACTATATATTTTTATATATGATATATAATAATATATGTTATGACATCAGAATGCATTACAATTCATATTACACGTATAGAGCACAATTTTTCATATCTCTGGTTGTCTACAAAGTATATTCACACCAATTTGTGCCTTCATACAAGTACTTTGGATAATGATGTTCATCACATTCCACCAACATTTCTAACCCCTTGCCCCCTCCCTTCCCCTCCCACCCCTCTGCCCTATCTAGAGTTGTCTATTCCTCCCATGCTCCCCCTCCCTATCCCACTATGAATCAGCCTCCTTATATCAGAGAAAACATTTGGCATTTGGTTTCTTGGGATTGGCTAACTTCACTTAGCATTATCTTCTCTAACTCCATCCATTTACCTGCAAATGCCGGGATTTTATTCTCTTTTATTGCCGAGTAATATTCTATTGTATATATATGCCACATTTTTTTTATCCATTCATCTACCAAAGGGCATCTGGTTGGTTCCACAGTTTAGCTATTGTGAATTATGCTGCTATAAATTTTAATGTGACTGTGGCCCTATAATATGCTGTTTTTAAGTCCTTGGACTACTCGGTCTTTTTTATTTTTTATTTTGAGATAGGGTCTTGCTAAGTTGCCCAGGCTTATCTTGCCCAGGAGATCTTTCTTTCTCAGCCTCTCAAGGAACTGGAATTACAAGCATATGCCTCTATACCTGGCAAAGAGAAAACTATTTTTTTTTTTTTTTTGGTACTGGGGATTGAACTCAGGGGTACTTTACTATTGAGCTACATTGTCAGTCCTTTTTATTTTCTATTTTGATACAGTGTCTCATTAAGTTGCTTAGGGACTCAGTAAGTTGCAAAGGCTGGTCTTAAACTTACCATCCTCCTGCCTCAGCCTCCTGAGTCCCTGGGATTACAGGTGTGCACCACTGCACCTGGAAAGAGCATTTAATTTTTAATAAAGGTATGAAAGTTATTACATGGATAAAGGACAGCTATTCAACAAAGGAAAAGTTGGATATATATATATATATATATATATATATATATATATATATATATCCTAAAAATGAGCCCTGACTTGTATATTAGAGTATAATTTATAAAAAAAATTAACCTAAAAATGAATATAGATCTAAATGTAAAGCAAAAAAAAACATAAAATGTTTATTTAAGAACTAGGAAAATGGCCAGGTGTGGTGGTGCACACATGTAATTCCAGTGGCTCAGGAAGCTAAGGCAGGAGGATCCCAAGTTCAAAGTCAGCTTCAGCAATTTAGTAAGGCTCTAAGCCACTTAGTGAGACCTTGTCTCTAAAAATGGGTTGGGGATGTGACTCAGTGGTTGAGTGCTCCTGGGTTCAATCCCCAGTAACAACAACAACAAATAAAAAAAAAAAAAAAAGAAAGAAAGAAAGAAAAAGAAAAGAAAAAAAAAGCAAACAAATTAGGAAAATGATTGTGACCATAAGTTTTGCAAAGAATTCTAATTTACCTATATTTTTGTAAAAGAAAAAATATAGGTAAATTAGATTTAAAATTAAAAACATTTTTCTTCAAAAGATATTACTAAAAGAACTTAAGGACAAGCTGTAAATACGGATCAAGTTTTAGCAAATCGTATATCCAACGAAGAACATGTATCCAGAATAAGTATATAACTTTCAAAACTCAATGATAAGAAACAACCACACAATTTTAAAAATAGGCAAAATATTTGGATAAACATTTCACCCAAGAAGTTATGCAGATAAACACATGAAAAGAGCCTCGAAATCACCAGCTATGTGAGAAATGAAAATTAAAACCACAATGAGGTGTAGCTGTATACCTCTTAGATGACTAAAAACACCACCACTAACACCATCACACAAAAATACCAAGTGTGGTCGAGGATGTGGAAAAACCAGAACTTTCATACATTGCCAGTAGGACTTCAAAATGGTAAAGGCTCTGGAGAGAGTTTGTTACTTTCTTATATAGTCTAACATATTCTCGCCATACAGATGATCTCATTTTAGATATTTACCCGTAGAAATGAAAACATGCTCAACACAAAAGTTTGTCCATGGATGTTTATAGCAGCTTTATTTATAATCACCAAAATCTGGAAATGTCCTAAATGCCCCTCAGTGAATGCATGGTTAAGTAAAGTGTGCATTCATTCAGTGAGTCATGACTTCACAATAAAAAGGAACGGATTATCGATACATGCAACAATACAGATAAAGCTCAAAGACATTTTCACTGAATGAAACCAGTCTTAAAAGTTACATACTGGGGGCTGGGGTTGTGGTTTAGAGGTAGACCGCTCGCTGAGCATGTGCAAGGCCCTGGGTTTGATCCTCAGCACCACATAAAAATAAAGATATTGTGTCCAACTACAACTAAAAGAAATATATATTTTTTAAAAAGTTACATACTAGAGGGGCTGGGGTTGTGACTCAGAGGTAGAGTGCTTGGCTAGCATGTGTGAGACACTGGGTTTGATCCCCGGCACCAAATAAAAATAAAAAAATAAGGGTATTGTGTCCATCTACAACTAAAATATATATATATTTTAAAGTTATGAACTGCATGATTACATTTATAAAACATTCTGGAAAGATAACACAATCAGAATAAGGAACTAAGCAGTGGTTGCTGGGGGCTGGGCCCAGGGAACCATTTCATTACAAACAGGTGACGTGAGGGAACTCCTGGGGGTGACAGAATCACTCTGAATTCTGATTAGGGTTGTGGTTGCAAAGATCTGAACATGCATGAAAGTTCAAAATGCACAAAAATAAATTTTATTCTTTGTAAATAAAAAGGATTATACATTAAGAATATGTGTTCATATGTTTAAAATGTTAGGAATACACCATCAAAAAATGTTGGAGAGGCCAGACCCGGTGGTGCAAGCCTATAATCCCAGCCACTTGGGAAGCTGAGACAGGAAGATTGCAAATCTGAGTCCATCCTAAACAAGTTAGCAAGGCCCTCAGAGATTTAGTGAAACCCTGTCTGAAAATAAAAAAATAACAATGGCTGAGGATATAGCTTAGTAGATAAGTACCCCTGGGTTCAATCTCCAGTACCAAAAAAAAAAAAAAAAAAAGTTTGGAAGAGGTGCAATATTCTCCTTTTACATTTGGAGAAACTTCAGTAAAAGAGTTAAAGTAACTTAATCAAGGCCAAAAGAACTACAAAGCCACTACTAGAGTAGATTTTTAAAAATATTTATCTCCCAGTTATAGGTGACACCATATCTTTATTTCATTTTTATGTGGTGCTGAGGGTCGAACCTAGTGCCCCCACACATGCCAGGCAAGCCCTCCACCTCTGAGCCACAACCCCAGCCCTAGAGTAGATTTTTCCTTGGGAAATATTTCTCATGCCTGTCTTCCACCCGAGGCCCATTCAACCAGATTTAACTTGGCCTCTCTTGTTCTTTAGGGAGTATCTAAATTCAGAATTTGGTATGAAAGAGAATAGAACCACAGTTACATGTGCAAGTTAAACAATAAAGGTGTGAATGAAATATATATAACCCATCTTACAGAGCGAAAAGTCATCATGACCCTGGCTCCTTATGGGCCTATGGCTGACTGTGAGGGGAGATGTTTACGGGATGCCTGAGATTGCAAAACAAACAAAAATATAAGCAAATGAGTTGGACGCTAGAGTTGGACCACTGGCCTATGAATCCAAGCTTTGCTGCCAATTTACTATGGGACTGGGAATGCTGATTAGTATTTCTTCACCTTAGTAGCTTTATTTGTTAAGTGTAACCTAATTTTATAGACTATGTAGAGATTTTGTTTTAAAACTTCATCAATTATAATATGATAGCACTTTCCTGTCATACTTGATAAAATGCTTTAAAAAATACGTGTCTTAGAATCAAATAAATATGGTAATATTATTTCAATGGGCTGTTTCAATGATTAAAATAGTTGTTAAATGCTAATGCTTGGTACATTGTTCTCAAACAATAGTTGTTAGCTATTATCATTGTTGTTATTAATACTACTATTATTATTTTAATAAATGAATAGTGGAATTTGTAATAAATTGTAAGATGTCCCTCCCAGCCCACCACTCATTTGCATACCCTACCTATTTTGCTGAATTTTCAAGCTCTGGCACATGTAGACAGAGAGCAGAATGAGAGAAACATTTATCACCTCTTGATTCTTATTAGAGAAAAACTGCAATGACATGCTAAGTGATGTGGCAGCAGGGTCACATCTTGCATTGGCATGCACACTGGTTCTCACAAGGTAAGTGGGTGGGGAGGGAACTTGAATGAATTGATAGGTATGTCAATCCTGTGCAGAAGGACAGTGACAGAAGGCTAGGTCCAGCAAGGACATGGACCTGGGCCACAGTTCTCAGTCTGCTGCTGCCCACCATGGCACTTTAAGCATGTGGCTCAATGTCCTTTGAGTTTCTCTTCTCTGTGAGACAGAGATAAATAATTACTACTCAACAGCCTGGTGAGGGAGATACATAAATTAGGGTTCACTTTGGGCTAGCTGGCTATAAAACTCAACCCAGCTGCATGGGGAACATTTGTTTCCTTCTATTTGTATTTATATTATCATTTAAGTTCTTTGGATTTCCTATGCAGTCCTTTATCTTTACTGTCCAAATGAGCAATATAAAAGGGGGTACCCAGACCCAGTCTTGGGGTCATTCTTAGTGGGATGTGGGGCCCAAGGAAACACAAATGTTGTGTTCTCTCACCCACAAACCCCATTATCCAGGAACCACCTTGGGGGAAAGGATTTGCTGTCAGTGTTGGTGTTAAAAAGGATTAAAAATGAAAAGTTCCAGAGGGAGGGCATTTCCTGAGAACTCCTTGTGCCAGGTCTTGTACCCACCATGATCAATACCCCTTGTTATTCTGTAAGGTGTTGCTATCACTCCATTACATTTGAATAAATCAAGGCCCATTGGGAGGTGAGAAATTTGTCCAGGATGCTAGAGCGAAGTTCCTAAGCATCCAAACCGATTCCTCCCACCCAAGGTGTTACCCTAAAGGGATAGACCAGCCATCAGATTGCCCAGGTGACAGGTCCTAAGCACAAGCTAAGGATTCTTTCTTCCTTTCATTCTTTTATCCAACATCATGGAGCATCATGGTTTCCAGGCAGGACAAGGGTATCATCTTAGGGTTCTTCCTTCTTAGTCCAACAACTGTCTATTGGGAGCCTGGCATGTGCTGTAGGCACTAGGAATACCCCCAAGGAATCTGACACATGGTTTCTGATTCAGGGGTTTGCAGAGTAGCTGTATGTTGTATATTAGCCCATTTTATGTCATTGATGGCCTTCTCGCTGGTGAATCCCAAGATGGTGGAAGCCACCCCCATGGCAAAAGACAGAGCACATGTGTGTCTCTCTGGTCTTTCTGTCACTTCTTGTAAAGTCACCAGTACTCAGTTGGGGGCTTCTTATCCAATTCTAATCATCTCTCAAAGTTCCCACCTTTAAACGCCATAAGTGGATTTAACATCTGCCCTCTTACCCTCTTAATAGCTCACAATGGGGTTTAACTCTAACAGGAGTTACAGAGGAGACAAACCAATGTGGGAAAGGCCATGGTGGGCCCAGGTTTCATGGGCCCTGAAGCTTAACCACTTTGAAGAGCTCTCTGTGGGAAAAGGAATATAAAAATGAGGAAGATAAAATTAGGAACAGTGAACCCAGGTAGTACAGCTCAGTGGCAGAGTGTATGAGCAAGGGCCTGGGTTCCATCCCCAGGGAAGGGGAAGGAGAGGAAGAAGAGGAGGAGGAAGAAGGAATGAGGAAGAAGGAGAAGAATGGGAGGGGAGGAGATAAAGGAGACAGAGGAGAGGAAGAGGAGGAAGAGGAAGAAGAGGAGGAGGAGAAAACAAATAAAACAGCAATAACAAAAAACAAAAACAAACTAGAAACAGGGCCTTGGAGGGAGTACAAGATTGTGAGGACCCTAAAATCAAACTTATCAGTGCTGTTGCAGTTTTTTTTTTTTTTTAGGGGGAAACAATGATAGCAACAATGACAAAAATGTATTCAGGGCTGCTGGGGGAACAGAGGAGCCTTCTGGAAGACACATCCCCACACTGAGACCCAGAGGTTGGGGAAGGGAGTCCTGGCAAAAGGAAAAGACAGGTGCAGGACCCAGGTAGGGAAAAGGAGCATCATGGTTTCCAGGCAGTACAAGGGTAGCATCTTTGGTTCTTCCTCACTACTCAAGGCACCGGAGACTCAGAGTACAGAGTCCTGCATTGGCACTCCTAGAGGTTAGCAGGATCCTCTTTTGAGCAGGACTTTCACCTTTTCTCTGAGATCCCTGGGAGTTCTCAAGTCCAGGAGAAGGCTTCCATACTCAGTTCCCACCCTCCAAGAACACTGGGCCTGCATCAGCCTTACCTGGCCTATGCTGATCAGTTTATGTTTGCATTTGCAAAAATATCCAGAAAAACTTCCTCTGTCAAAAGTTAACCTAATCCTGGGCATGGTGGTGCACACCTGTAATCCCAGCAGCTCAGGAGGTTGAGGCAGGAGGTTCATGAGTTCAAAGCCAGCCTCAGCAAAAGCAAGGCACTAAGCAATTCAGTGAGACCCTGTCTCTAAATAAAATACAAATTAGGGCTGGGGATGTGGCTCAGTGGCTAAGCGTCCTTGGGTTCAATCAGGGTACAAAAAAAAAAATTAACTTACGGTGCAGTGCAACAGGTTCAGAGAAAGAGAAAGGGGAGGTAGGGAAAAGACTGACTTGGAAAAGAAAATTTGTCCTCAAGGTAAGAATTGGAGAGACATCTGCCTGACCCAGAGGTGGGAGAGACTTAGTGCCCCTCAGGAAGGGGGTGTTCAGCAGACAGCCCCTCAGTCATCTTTTCTCTTTCTACATGGATCCATTAGTGACAGCACCCCCCAGGATGACTATGGAATCCTGGGAGGGATAGAGACACCCCAACATGTTCAGCCACCCAATATGGATAGGTGAGAAAGAAATAAACACCTCTTTTGTTTAAGCTTTTATTTATTTGGGGGCCTATGTTTATTCTATTTTGAACAGATCGGTACAGCCTAGGAGCCCTGCTATCTTCAGGAAGCCCCTGTGGATCTGTCCTACTACCTCTGCCTCTACCAAACACCACCTTATATTGCTATGCCATTATTTTATGGGAATATTAAACTAGAGACTCACAACATTTGTTTCTGTTTTGTGCCATGCCCTGAAAAGTACTGGCTCCCAAGAGATGCTTAATAGTCAGTGAATAAAATTGTGCTTAGTTTTAACTCTCTTTGCAGTCTGTGGGAGTTTCCTCCACC
Organism: Urocitellus parryii; assembly: GCF_045843805.1. Lineage (NCBI taxonomy): Eukaryota > Metazoa > Chordata > Mammalia > Rodentia > Sciuridae > Urocitellus > Urocitellus parryii. The sequence goes on from NC_135542.1 coordinate 67,545,039, forward strand.
AGGAATGCCTTTTCCTTCTTCTCTGCCTCTGAACCTCTCTCCCCATCCATGCTCCTTTCCCACCTCCCTCCTTGAGGGCCTTTTCTTGCTCTGCCAGGCCACAGGGACCTCTCCTTCCTTCACAGTCACAGCATCATATGGTCACTTGCTTGACAACTCATGGAGGCAACTTTTGCATTATTGTCTTAGCATTTGGCAATGTGCCCATACAATAATAATGCATTTAGGAGAAGGGCAGGGGAAGAGAAGAACAAACGAAACGGAATACAAGAAGCCAAGGAGGTCAGAAGAAAATATGAAGAGCTCAGATGTCATGGAAACCAGAGGAAGGGAGCATATCAAGGAGGGAGGTGGAGCTGCCTCATCTGCTGCAGAGAGTGGTTAAATAAGGTAAAGACGACAAAAAAAAAAAAATGGTTCTATCAGGGTGGAAGCAAGTGATGTTTCAGTGAGCCCAATAGCGTGGGCTGAGGAAGGAGTGGGTAGTAAGAAAATGGAGACAGTGAAAATAAATAACACATAAGAAGTTTGGGGAGGAGAAGAGTGTTGAGTGGTGGGTAGAGAGAAATGCGAGGTGAGGAGAGGTTAAAAATATTTCATGTGAGGTCGGTGAGACTTACTGATGGAAAAGAGCTGGTAGAAGGGAAGAGGTCGAAGAAAAGTGAGGGATGACGTAAGAGAGTGGAGTCCCCGAAAAGCAGGGCTGGGGGATGTGCCAGGAATGGGGAGGCTGATCTGGAGGGATCTGCTTCCATGATGACTGGTGGGATGGATGAGTGGCGCTCACCCTTCTCCTTTCCTAAATGGTGGCCGGGTTTGACAGTGAAAGGTTGAGTAAACATCCAACAGATGGCTTCTGTGTTGTTGAGTAAAAGGCCAACCTCTGACCCTCTCCAGTTCCCCTTGTTTCCATCCTCTCCAGAGAAGTTCTGTGGCCATTTCTCATGATCCTACCCTCTGCTTCAGGAGCTGACCTGAAAAATACGGAGTTGGTCTGGGGTTGTAGCTCAGTGGTAGAGCACACGCCTAGCACACGTGAAGCACTGGGTTCCATCCTCAGCACTACATAAAAGTAAATAAACAAAATAAAGATATTGTGCCCATCTACAACTAAAAATATTTTTAAAAAAAGAAAGGAGGATTCAGTGGTGTTGAGAATTTTTTTTTTTTTTTAAGTGCAGAGAGTTGGTCTCTGTGGTCTGCCTGGAGATCTCTAGAATTTCTTCACCTTCATGTTTTAGCTTCTTGAATACCTGGGCCACAACTCCTTCATCTGCTTTTTCTGAACCCAGCATAGATTTAAGTACCAAATAGATGAACTGTTGTTCTAATGCAATGATAAGAACCGAGTTCTTCTCTTTGAGAAGACTAGTTATTAAAAAATCAAAAACAAAGTACTCTAGGGAATTGAACCCAGAGGCATTTTACCACTGAGTTACATCCCAGCCCTTTTTATTTTTTATTTTGAGACAGTGGTTTGCTAAAAATTGTCCAGGCTGGCCTCCAACTTGCCATCCTCCTACAGAGCCTTCCAAGTAGTTGGGACTACAGGAGTGTGCCACCAGGCCTGGATTTATCAAAGTATTTACAGAGAACAAGCTGTTGCTGATTGTATTTGCCCCTCACTTGTGGTGAGCATGTGGGTAAGGCCAATAGTCCGGTGCTCTGTGGTCTTCCCCAGACTTGATTCCTTGGCTGCTAAGTTATCCTAGTGATTCTATACCATGTGCAAGGCACATCAATTGATGACTGGCACAGGTTAGTACATTAATCCTCAGGACAGTTCCGTACAGTGTTACTATTATCCCCACTTTGGAGGAAATAAAGCTTCCAGAGGGTGGATAAGTCACACAGCTTGAATGAGGCTGAATAAATGAGTCCCCGTCCATCACCTATACTCTGACCCTGTGGTCTGGCTATCCAAATGGCCCTGTCTGTCTCCTGTCCCTTATCCCCAGGTCTGCTGTGCTTTCCTACTCCAGAACTTTCAGAAATCTTCTGAGGCCATGGCATGCCTCATACTCCTCTCCTGGCTCAGGGCCTAGGGGCTGTCCCTTTCAAAATCATCTTCCAGCAAAATAAGCAGGCACTACTGCTTGCTCCTTGGCCCTGTGAAGTGGCAGAATTCAGACAGATACTAAATAGGTACAGGCTGCTAAACCAGAGATAACAGACTCGCTGGGCCCTCTTTAGACCCAGGTCTCTCTATTCGCTTCTCTATCCCATGTCCACCTAGACTGCAGCGACCTGAGAGGGTCTGTTCTGGGAGCTACGACAAAGAACAAGACAGAGCAAGGTTGGGAAGGGTCATCCTTCGGCGCACACGGAGAGGCTGGGAGCCACTGCGCCCGTGAGCGTGGGACCGCCAGAGGGCGCTGTGGGCTCGCGGAGCCGGGAACCTGCGGCCAACCCAAGCTGCAGCCCAGGGACTGAGCTACCCGACTGAAGCTGACTGTGAGTGGAGAGGCCAACCATCTCAAGGCTCTCATTTGGGCGAGCTAGGGAAGACAGAGAAGAGGGCCCTTTGTGACGCTCTTCATTATTCAAACGTTGATAGAGTACAAAGTCACTAAAACAATAAAGTCTTTTTTTTAGATACTCTTATCAAAACAACTTAAAGAACTCTATCAATATAATCCTCTCATGAGAATTATTATAATTGTATTGATATTACAGTGTATCCAAGGTATTTAAGAGTGCCAAGAAGAGTCCTGCTGGGTCTCCGAGACCTTTCAGAGAAGTGGCAGAATTCAAGCAAGGTTCCAAATAACTATGTCATGTTTAGTAGGAGGAGGTAGGATTTCTGAACAATAAGGTTAAAGAGGTGGGAGAATTCTGGAAGGAGGCTACAGATTGAGCTAAGGGAATAATACCTGGTTCATAGAGAATTTGGACCTTAAAAGAGGAAAATATTTGGCATCCTGCCTCCAGTATTTGTTGCAACAGAACCTGTGGATTTAACCAGTCTTAGTTTTACATTTTGTTATGCCTAAATGCTTGCTATCAGTGACAAAGGGCACTATTCCCTGCCCTTGAGTCTCAGCTTGTTGATCCTGAAATGCAAATCAGAAGTAGAAATGGATTAGCCAAATGTCCAGAATGTACTAGAGACACATGACCCAGTGGGAACAGTTAGGTCAGTCATTCTGTATTGATAAAATATCCACAGTCTGTGGAAGCAGCTGTTACACACTGTACAGGGATCATAAAACCAGATGCTGAAAATACATCAATACATATGCTGGTGTTAGGAGACAAGATGCAAAAACATAGAGGTTAAGGTACAATAGGTTCTTGTTTTAAAGATTCTTATCACCAAAAAACTTAAAGAAGGACTATCAATATTACTGTCCTCTTGGGAATTATTATAATTGTATTATTATGATATGTAGTATAGGTAGTATATAGTATTATAAGAATTATTATATTATACTGGAATAAGGCCAGCATAATTTGAAAGCAATAAATTAAACTCAGAGCCTTGGATTTACAGAAATTTTGTTTCCAAGATATTAAAGTGTAATTGAAGTTATCATCACCAAATGGTGTGTTGGTTCCAGCCAGACAATGGGAAAAAGTAGTAAGTTTAACTAGGAGGCATAAGATTTGGGTTTAGGTCGATAATTATTGGCATTGGCATTGTTTTCCTTTTTTGGCAAGTGAGTTAACTTCTCTGGGTCTCATATTCCTCATTTAATACCAATAAGGTATATAGACAGTGATCTCAAATCCTATAGAGTATAACAAACTTCTCTGTTTTGTTGCATCCAAATGCCCCCTTAGTGCTGTCTTTTTTCTGACATCACTTTAAGGGTCAGCAGAACCTGTAAGGTTAGGCATATGAAGGAGAGGATAAAGGAGTATAGGGTGGTTGCTATTTCTGAGACTACTTAGAATACCCCATGTCAGCTGAAGTCTTCTGTATACAGTGGCCCAGGGCCACTGGGGATCAGATAGTCCCACTCTTACTATGATCATTGCTATTACTGAATTTCTACAGTACTTTCTAACTGGGACCCTTATCTGTCATTTGCTATGTGCCACCTTGATTTATTTTTCTGCAGCAGTTATTTGAGATTGATTTCTATGGCCATCTCTGATGCTACTCACCAAATACTCCAGGCTCCTTGCCCTGGAAGATGGTAGAACTTCCTAGCTCCCTTGTGGTTGAGGGGAGAGGGATCATATGGCTGATATGATCCCTCTCCCCTCAACCAGTAGCAGATATTTAGCATTTGGTAGGGGAGGAGACTATTGAATTGCCTAAGACTCTCCAGACATCCTTTTGCTTTCTGCTTATCACCATCCACGTTCCAGTTGGTGAGTCTTTGGTCAGCTTGGACACAGGAGCAAAGATAATGCTGATATGGAGCAGAGTTTCCAGCATCTGTCACTACTGAGAAGAAACTTTTGTCATTTCAAGACTTTGAGATTTGTGGACAGCTTATTATAGCAACATGTCCTACCAATCCTGACTAATGAAGGGCCAATCCCAACTAATACATGACTGACTGAATTGATCTAATCTCCCTGACTGGAGTAGGAATTATCCAGTATCTGCTTATCCTCTGTAGAGCACATGCCCTAATAGCTTGTACATAGCACGTACTTAGTAAAGACTCTTGGATTATATATGTACTTAAAGGTCCCAAGACCCAGTGCAACAGCCAACCAAAGAACATATGTGTGATGTTATTTCCATCTGGTGTCCTAGAGAGCGGGGCTCACAGTCCAGGGAACTGAGGAAGGAAGGGCACCAGGCCATCTCCTCCCTCTTTAATCTCTGTGAGGCTGCCTCAGAACCCTCTGAATCCTCACAGGTGCAAACAAAGCTTACTGCAGAAGAGTTCAGAGCAGAGGTTGATCTAAAATAAGAAGCCAGGGCAGGCCAGACAGAAGCCAGCCACACAGAAGGTGGGCCTGGGGGAGAGTTAGGAGCTGACTGGGAGTTGGGTGGGAGCTGGGCTGCGCCTCCCTGGCAGGGCTCTGTCATTGTGTCACTGCACATTCCATCCCATGGCCCAGGTGGTTGAATTCTGTTCAACAGAGCATGTGAGGAATGTCTGATAGACCCTGACCAGGCAGACCTTCCAGAGGCCCATTAACATTCTATAAATGGCAACAAGCAGCACAGCGGCAGGGACATGAATATTAACACGCTGCTCTAGGTTCCAGCTCCCCTTCCCTGCTGCCTTTAGCTGATCTAAACAATATCCACCGACTGATTCTTTTTTTTTTTTTTATCAGAATGTAAATCATTTTTTTGAGTTGAATCTTCTTTCTAACACCCTATTTTGAGGTGAGTCTGCTGGAGGAAAAGTTATAAAAGAGAAAAATATTCATCTGTCACAAAACTGCTTTTTTAAAGTATTAATTTGTCACGCTGCTGGCCCACTAGAAGTTTCAGTGTCTCTGGCTGGGGTTGTGGCTCAGCGGTGGAGCTCTTGTCTAGCATGTGTGAGGTGCTGGGTTTGATCCTCAGCACCACATAAAAATAAATAACTAAAAAAAAAATAGTAGTTTTTCAGTGTCTATCCAGGAATCATTTCAAACCCATCCACAGGTCCCACCAGATCTTAACTGTCTGATTCCAACCTGCCTCATCTCCCACTACTATCTGCCAAAAAAAGGGCAAGAAACAAGCAGTGTTTGCATGTAGAATACATGCATTCTCCCTTTTAATGTAAATATTATGTAAGGGGCACACCCAGCCCCTTACTCTTCCCCAGTAGCCACAGCCTTTTCTAACTGTGTGGCACACTCTGCTCCCTTTGCTGCCAATGCCCTTTCCTTGCTTTTTTTTTTTTTTTTTTTTTTTTTTTTTGTGCAGCTGGAGGAACTCCATGCTCAAAGGACCTTTGAGGTGATAAGTTGGTAAGCTTCTCCAGGCAAGGGATGCCACTCCCATCCCTGGATCTATTGCAACATTGACCACACTGCCCTGTGTATGCTTGCCGCTCTATCAATCCTTTTCTCATCAACTAATTTTAAAAGGAGAGAGGCCCTATCTTCATCATCTTTGTTACATTCTTCCATCATTTTTCTTTCTTCTCTCAATGATTATGAAATAAGGGGGCCATTGTTGGAACCCAAAGGGCATATTGCACAATGTAGACCCCAGCTACTAACCCAAATAAATACATATTTTCATTTGGTCAAGTTTGACTGTGGGAAGGTAAGATATTTATTTAGAAATAAGAACGTAAGAAGGGCAAGAAACAAGCAGTGTTTGCATGTAGAATACATGCATTCTCCCTTTTAATGTAAATATTAAAAAGCAGGCATTTTGTTTGGCAAAGTCTTTTTGTAGTCTGTAAAACTTGTAAAGGAAAGGAGACTGGTATTGGCTGACTCTGAGAATTGCAGACCGGTTACTCACATGGATAACAGCCTCTTAAGAGGCAGGTGTCGCCTTCCTGTAACTTTGCCCAATGTGCAAGGCAATTGTGTTGGAAGTTTGTTGGTTATCTGTTTACGATAGTCACTGAGATAGCAACAGACCCTATTGAATATATTTAGGGTCTCGCTTGGGCAGCAGTGCTTGTTCAGAGGTGATGTCCTCCTGAGTGGCATAGCCAAGGACCCATATAAATAGAAGACTCACTTTGTAAAAAATAAACAGACACATGCAAAAGGTTCAAGTTCAGTGTGTCCTTAATTCTAAACTTACTTTCTGTTTAATATACAAAAGAGGAGGGATTTAATTCAATATTTTTAAATCCAATGTGTTTCTGTTTGTATATAACATAGGAGCTGCCAGAGTAAGTTAGAGAGACAGTATGAAATACTAACTAGTCAAGGATCCCTAACTTCATAAATTTTTGGCATTCTAGATTTCCCAATTGAGCCAAGATAAGGGTGAGGCAAAAGAAACATTTGGTTGGGTATAAAATTTAATGGTTGCCAATAAACTCAGCAATAGAAACAATATTTTAGTGTAGTTTTAAAATTATTTAAGATTTGGATATTCTTAAATTTTTATATTTTTATTTTTAAAAAATGCATTAAAATTATTTATTTTGATTAATGAGTTTCTTGGTATTCTTTACATTTTGCTTGCTTGAAAAGTATCTCACACAGCTCATTTTACTGCTGACTCTGCTTCCAGAACACATTTTCAGAAGATCAAGCCCTATGTGCCATTACCTTCTATCACATTCCCCAAGATGGAAAATTGAGCACAGTGGTGGAAGGGGAGGGAATGTATGTCACACAACCTGTACCTCCCCAACTTTGGAGGCCAAGGCAGTAGGACTGAAAGTTCTAGGCCAGCATCAGCAACTTAGTAAGACCCTGTCTCAAAATCAAAACTCAAAAGGGCTGGGCATGTGGCTAAGTGGTAAAGAGCCCTTGGGTTCAATCTCCAGTAAGGTCAGGAAGAATACAATAATGGAATTGAGAAGCAAGAAAGAAAAATTCCAGTGATCAAAGAAATGAGAAAACAAACAGCAATGAGATGTCTCTGCTAGTGTTTTGTCAAACTGATATTTTAAAATATCACACCTCCAGCTGGCTGAAGTGACCGTGTAAGGCACACTTTAAAATCCTGACTTTTTGCGTGAGAATTATTTCGGCTGTCCCCAAGACTGCATTTTAGCATCATCTCTACTTAGCTACCCCAAGCAATTGGACCAGATCTAAGAAATACCAGTAATTTCTCCGGTATTGGCTGCAGGTGGCTACTTTGTGTGCTCCTCTGGGACTGGAGGACCTGCCCCAATGGCCTTGGGACCCTTCCGATGATTTTGAGAAGTCTGTGTTGCACTATATGTGGATCGTGTTGTTCCAAGGGGCAGCCGTCTTCGTTTTTAAGCCCTTTTAAGCCTTTAAGCCACAAGCAATGATAACCTTTTCCAGTGAGGAAAAAATGATCGGGAGGCGGGTTTTAAATTTTAGTCTACACTAATCAGATCCGTCAGATAAACACTCAATTTACTACTATCCTACAAACTATGGGACTTGACTTGGCAGACACAAAAAAGCAGAGGTTTCTTCTTCCACTTTCAAAGCACTGCAGCTCCCAGGTCGATCTCTTCCCGCCATAGCCTTGCAGCTACAGCTGGGCCGCACCCCAGGCCTGGGCGCTCTCCGCCCCGCCCTTGCAGGTTCCCAGTCTCCCGGCGCGGGGCCGTTCCTCGCCCCGGCTCCCCGCGGAGGAAATTCTTCCCCAGCAGCCCAGGGCTCGCCTCACGTGACCAGCCGCCGCGGCGGCTTCCAGCGAGAGTTTAAAGGTTACGGAGGAAATTAGCGCGGGCACCGCCACTCGCCCCCCGGAGGGCGCGCCCCGCTTTCCCGAAGCCCGGACGCCGGCTGTCAGCGCACTAATCGGACCCGGTGTGCCCCTCCGAGGCACGGACGGGGTCCAGCGTAAAAAGGAAAACACACTCTGTAAATATAAACACACAAGCCGGGCCTGGCCGGGGTTCGACCAAGCTTTCTCTCGTCAAGTTTTCACACCCAGAGGGGTCCAGGACAGATCCCCAAGGGGCGAACGCTTCCCAAAGAAACGGAAGAGACAATAATCCCCTTTAAAAAACTCACAGGAGCCCCTCCCCCACTGCCAGGGAGCTGAGCGTCCCGGGACAGAATGACAGGTCAACACTCGCAGGCTTCTCTGGCCGGCCACTGCCCCAGTAGGGTAGGCCTGGGGGGGGGGGGTTCCCGAGTCCTCTGGGGGCAACGCGATCCCCGCCACTCCTCTCTCCCCAACTCTTAAAGAGTTGGCCGCAGCGTCCACGAAAGGTGCGCGGCCCGGTCCTCTCCCGGTGGAGACCCAAAACGACGTATCCATCCATCGCTCGGAGCTCCCGCTCCCGCACCCCCATGCTGCCGCTCCCAGGGCTTCCACTCAGGGTTCCCTCCGGGCTCCCCCGCCCGCCGGCTCGACTCAGGCAGGCTGGCCCGCTCTTTGCTGTTCTCTCCTCCGCTCACTTTTCCCGTATTGCTCCCCCAACCGGCAAAACTTTCTATTTCCCTAAACACTGGCGCGCGCGCGCGCGCGTGCACACACACACACACACACACACACACACACACACACACACACACACTCACACACTGACGTCTTTTGCGCATTTCCTGCATTAGAGGGAGGGAGACTCGCTCGCACACCGACCGAGGGAGAAGAGACCGTGGGGGAGAGCGGGCTGGCGGGCAGCGAGCGAGCGGCAGGCGAGAGCTGGGACGCTGGGAGCGCGGCGGGCGGGCGCTGGCGCCCAGGAGGTGGGGCCGCGCCGAGTCGCAGTCCCGGCCCCGCCGCCGCGCTGCGCACCGCCGGGTGCCGGCCTGCGCCCCGATCCCGAACGGCGGCCACCCGACTCCTGAGCCCGAGCGACTGTAAGATTCCGGTCTCCTGGCGCCTCCCGAACGCCGGCTGCGGCACGGCTCTGCTTCGATCAGAAGGCGGCGGCCGGGCTGGCTGTGTGGCTTGTGGATTTTTAAAAATTTGGCTCCGAGGAGGACCATTTCCTCTCGACATGCATCCCTCCGGATAGACTGCACATCCCTCGGTCCACTCCCCGCCCCGCGCGGTCAGAGGCAGGCGCTGGGTGGGCGAAGAGGATCCGGGTTGAAATCTGCGCCCCCGGTTCTCGTCCCCGCCCCGTTCTACCGCCCCCTCCCCCTCCCGGAGTCGAAATTTCCCGGGGATTATGTTTCGGAAAGGTAGGTAAGCGCCGGGCGCGGCGCCCGCTTCCCGGCACCCGGACCCGAGAGCCAGCGAGGCGGCGAGGCAGCCCCCTCGGCTTGCGGTGGAGTCCACAGCTCGTCTTCTCTTCTGGAGGTGCCGCTGGTGGTAGGGGGGGAGAGACTTGCTCCAAACACGGACGTCTCCCGGCTCTCCCCCCCTCCCTGTTTTCCGTTAGGAACCCGGCGAGGAAATACATGCACTCGCTGAGAATCGCCGGCGCCCGGGCGCAACGCCACAAGGTGTAGGGAGTGAGTTGGGTGGAGCAAGAGGGGACCCAGGAGTCCCCGTGGCTCAGAGCGCCCGCGGTCTGTTCTTCATTCCGGCCTTCGGGGCGGACGGAGTGACCTCGGCCCCCACTCCCCGCCCCGACCATGGTAGTGTTCAATGGCCTTCTTAAGATCAAAATCTGTGAGGCCGTGAGCTTGAAGCCCACAGCGTGGTCGCTGCGCCATGCGGTGGGACCCCGGCCACAGACTTTCCTTCTCGACCCCTACATCGCCCTCAACGTGGACGACTCGCGCATCGGCCAAACCGCCACCAAACAGAAGACTAATAGCCCGGCCTGGCACGATGAGTTCGTCACGGATGTGTGCAATGGGCGCAAGATTGAGCTGGCCGTCTTTCACGATGCCCCCATCGGCTACGATGACTTCGTGGCCAACTGCACCATCCAGTTTGAGGAGCTGCTGCAAAACGGGAGCCGCCACTTCGAGGACTGGGTGAGTCCGGCCGCTCCCCTTACGGGAACCCGGCCCTGGGGTCCCGGGGGAAAGACTGGCTGCCTAGGCTTTGGACATAGGTCTTCTCCGAAACTCAATTGGCGACTGGGGTGTGTGCATGTACGTCTCAGTTTCTTTGGAAGGGCACGTTTCACTTCGTAGCTGAGAAGAAACAGACTTTGGCGTGAGAAAGATGGGACATGAAAGGAGGGTATAGCCTTCTGCCGGCTCTGTGCCCTCCTGGCAGAGGGTACTGCAGGGGGCTTGCAAGTTGGGAGAGCCCTGGGCCGCTGGTGCTGAAGGTTGACAGAGGACCTGGCGCCTTCCGCAGGCGCGTGGTGGGCTGGTTCGGAGCAATTGTGTGTGGGTGGGTCCCTCCATCCTTGGAGAGGCACGTGGAGCTCAGACTGAAGGTTTCTTGCACGTCCTGGCTTTGTCCTGCTAGCCAAGTGAGGAGTTGCTTTTATTTTTCCCTCCAGAAGGAAGCTTGCTTGTTTCTATTCTACTGCATGTGTGGCTAGCTCATCTTCTGACATCAAAGAAAAAAATTTGTTCTTCTCCAGGATGCCCCCTCTAGAGTCTCCAAACATCAGTGGAGCCCGTTTCGCCCAATTCATTGCCCATTCATCCAGAATGTTGTATTTTCATGGAAGTCAGTGCTTCGAAGCTTAAAGTTATATTGCTTCTTGTTTTGATTACCAAGATACAGTAGCATAAAATAATAAAATACTATCTCTGAGACCGAGTTAATTGCTAATTGATTAAATAGTTCAATATTAGGCACTTGGAAATAGGTCTTGTCAATGTAAGCCAGATAGATGCAATTTGGCACTTGGACAAGCAGAGAGAAGCAAGCTTATTTGCTTTTTTTTCTTTTCTTCTTTGAAGCTCTTCCTGGAGCAAAAGGTGTTAAATTAGGAGATAAGTTTCTGTATTTGTTACATGTTTCCACTCAGGACAAGCATTGCTCTGGATGAATATGTTTTCAAGATTCTTTGGTTTACACAGAAAGAGTTACCTTAGACTCATGAAGAGATATGGAGGAATCACTTTCTACTGAAAAACAGCCAACTCCTGAATATCCTAGGGGCCAGAGGTTGCATATGAACCCCCTTGGCATGTCACCTTAATGTTTTTTTCAAGGACATAGGGTTTTAGGGGAAAATAGGAAAAAAAATTGCTCTTTTTCTGCTCTGGCTGTGATGTAGCCTGCTTGAAACCATGGTTACAGGGCTTACAGGGAAGCTCCAATTAGCCACACAGGTACAACCCTAGGAGATCTGTGGCTTCCACTTTGCAAAGCAGGCAAACCTTTATGGAATGCAAGAGAATTCAATGCATTTCATCCTACTGCATTTCATAGATGTTCTTCCCCTGGGACCCCTCTCTGATTCCCCATTTTCTCTCTACATATGGCCGTGGTCCTTTTACTCCTGTAGGCAGTGCATGTTCCGGGTAGGGGGTGGGGGGCGCTGAAGGGATAAATAATTTTGGAAGCGACTTCAACACTCAAAACCTGCCTGTGGTGGTGAGGAGATTGAGGCCTTCTTGAAAATGTGCATCAAGGTGGGCAGTGAGCAGAGAGCAGGTCTATGTTCACAAAACAGGAATCAATTGGAGGGAGAGTGGCTCTGTGATACTGGGGTCTGCCACAAACTTGAGGTGCATCAGGATACCCCTGCCTTATCAACACTTCTAGTAAAGCATGTATTGGGAACTCTCTGCTTGGTTGTCATTCTGTAAGGTTCTCAAATTTGTGCTGCATTTGGCTATAGACCAGATTGTCTAGTGCACAAGCAGGTGTTACAGACAAGGACATTGAGTTCCAGAGTAACTAAGTGGGTATCAAGGTCACATGGCCAGCACAGGTGGGTTGGAAGTTGGGCTGCCACCTCCTCTTGCTTACGGCTTGCCTAGAGGGGGACAGTCTGTCTAGCCTCCTCTATTTATTCTCTCTACAGATTCATGTGCTGTGTCCCTGACATTTTTATTGTGTGTGATAACTTAAAGTGCTTTCAAAATCATTATCTCTTCGCCATATAGCAAGTGTGAATGAAGTATGACAGATATTGGATAGATTAAAATACTTGAGGCAGGCTGCTGTGGCTACTCTGGTTCCTCCAGACTGAACATGGGCTGCATGGGCAGAGGTGACTGGCCTTTGGAAACAGACACAAGTTGCATTTGGACTGATTCAGGCCACCTTTCCATCCCCATCATCTAGGGTACACCCACAGAATCACATCTTTGGGCAGAATTTCCTGAACTCAGGCCTTTGTGCTCCTTAACTGGAAGGAATGAAGAGATCCACCATTTCTAGCATGTGGCTAAGAGGTCTGGTTTGAGGTTAGGGAGGTGGAGAGCAAGGAAAGGCTTCTGTCCATGTGGCAGAATATTTCATTTAACTGCACTTTGAATTCCCATGTATTCCCGGAATTCCTATGTATTCCCCGAATTCCTGTTTTGTGCTCAGATCCCACCAGGGGAATTTAGCATTGTAGCTAATCCAGAGGTAGAAGAGGCCATGGGTTGCTCTTAATGGGCTTGCATGATACTAAGAGTAGATGCATATAGATACTTAAGTAGCAATTATGTTCCAATTGAGTGGTAGGTACCCTAAGTAGATTAAACAAATTCAGAAAGTAAGTGTCCTGGGAGAGCTGGAAGAATTCAGGATTCCTAGAAGGAGGCATGAAAAAGCAGGTAACATTTAAAGAAATGTCTGCAATTGGAGACGGTTTGCTGGGCATGGGTACCGCTTCACTATAGGTGGAGAATATCTGTGGTTTGGATTGAAGAATGCACAAGCAGGGCTGAAACTGCGCATACCTGTTAGGACCAAGCAGGACAAGGTTTCTCAGATTTGAGACTCATCTGAATAGCCTCTGTGCTCTTTTTAAATATTTTAACAAATTGATTCTTTTCTTTACTTAGTTTTTTCTTAGGCCTCACTATTCATTGTGAAATCACAGGTTTGGGTTTTGTAGCTGTAATTTTGCTTTGTTCATTTTAAAACAAATATGGCTGAAAAGTAAAAGGAAAAGAAGTTCATCCCAGGTGCCTCTTGACATCATTAGTGACGTGGGGCCACAGTTTGAAACACCGAAGTAGGAGAAAGTTTCGAAAACCGAGGTGGATTCTAGAATGTTTAAAAGCCAGGCTGAGGTAATTATTCTTCACATAATGAGAAGACATCTCAGGTGAGATGACAAGAAGGTTGCTTTAGAGAAAGCTCATTACCAAGAGAAGGAAAGATTTTGCTGGTGCTGGAAGCTGAATCCATTATGACACCATTGCACTAGGTCGGGGTTTTCTAAGAACTAGATAATAATGCTACTCAGATTTAGGTGTGCATAAGAATCTCCGACCCCATCTTCACAGCTGTTGATTCCATGTTTTGGGACTATCACCAAGAGTCTGCATTTTTAGTGAGCTGTCCTTGGAATTCTGCTCAGACCCTGCCTACTGTGAGAAAGAGCAGGCTAGTATACAAAGTGTTTCTGTTTCAGATTTCTGAAGTAGTCCATGGACGAGGCTTCTCTCAAAGTTATCCTGTGCCTGCTGATTCTGGGAGCTAGTCCTCTACCCCAAATGGGCCTGCTTCCCCTCTGGCCTATCCGATTCACTTGGGGAGATTCTTACAACACAAATGCCTGGGCACAGCCCTGGGTGTTCTGATTTTCATACTCTGGGAGGAGCCTGGGGACATGGGAGGTCATTAAACAGGCTTCCTGGTAAGTCTGATGGGGACCATACTACAGGTTGATATATATATTGCTCAAGGGCATATCTCTTTAGGACATTTTTTTGGGAAGTCTTAGGGAGGTCTTGGAAAACCTCCAGCATCTTTTAGACAGAGTGAAGCTGGAAGGATCTGCAGAGGGTATTTTGCAAAGGCTGGGTATGGTCCATCCATGACCCCTTTATGGGCACCTATACCTTGAGTTTGTCTTCCAGTGGCTGAGAGACTATAGATCTCTCCCTTTTCTCTACTCCTATACATTTTTTTTCTATCTAATTCAGTATTGCTCCTCTTAGTTGTTAATAACTCCCTTAAGGGTTAGTTCTTGGCCCAATGCTATCACATACAGACTTCTGGCATTGGGGCCCAAGAGTTAAGGGTTTGAGATAGCCTTAGGTCTCCAGGGCAGTCAGGCCTTGTCTGTGTGTTCTGTTTTTTGTTATCTTTGACACCAAGAGGATTTAGTGAATAGCTGAGGCCCTCAGTTCCTCAGTGGATCTATCTCCTTGGAATCAGTGAGTTGTAACTATATAGGTTGTCTCTACCACTCACTGGGTATATGACTTTGATCATGTGACTTAGGCCCTTTAAACTTGTTTCTTCATCTGCAAAATGGGAATATAAGAGTTCTTACTCTTAGGCTTGAGGTGAGGATTACATAAGGAATCTTTGTAAACTTGAAGCAAAGGGTTTGGCCGCAAAACATTTCAACAGTTTTATTAATGTTTGAAGAGTTATGTGGGCGTGTTCATAGATTTAGAATCTTAAATTGAACATATGGTCCAGTGAAAGATATTTTGCTCCTTGATTTGTGAATGTATTTACAAGAAAAGTCTTACATAGTCTAAAAATAAATTTAATTTAGTTACACTTAGCAAATTGCCTTTTTGAAAATAATCAAATTTCTTGAAATGAGGTTGTTTTGGAAGGTCTAGGAATTGTGGTCGTTGCGGACGAAAGTTAATTATTTATTGAAGCTTATAAGTAATTGGAAGTAGGAATATTTTGGAGCCAGCGTTTTTTATTTTACTGTACCAATTTCATCCAGTTTCAAGCATTTCAGTCCATTTCCAGTGCTGTTAACTTGAAATTCCTAATTCTAGCCTGTACCCATCTTTGGACACTAGAACTCATATGTGGGGGTCTGCCTTCTCATCATTGCCATTTGATTGTGTAAAGGGCATCTTGAACACAATGTGTCAAATATATACCTAATTTCCTGCTCCCCAATCTAAGCTAATCTTCCCCATATCAAGAAATGGCAACTCAATTCTTCCAGTTGCCCAGATCATCAGCCACGAAGAGCCATCCGTAATGCCTGTGATTCTCACCACCCATATCTAATCTGAGAGCAACATCTGTTGTGTCTAAATAGATTGAAATCTGATTATTTTTCCTGTCTCTGCTGATACCATTGTTGCCCAGTTGCTATCATCTTGCACCTGGATTATCTCAACTGCCTCCAAATTTGTTCTGCTTTGCCCCAACTTTGTCAGAAAATCCTTCAGAGGATAAACCCGAAGAGCGTAATCGGCAGGACCAACAGTCCGGCCTCTGGGTCCAGCCTCTCTGGCCCTATTACCTAGTGTCCTCACCCTGATCCTTCCTCTTTAGCCATGTTGGCCCACAGAACATTCTCATAAACCTCAGTCTTTATGCTTTTCCATCTCATCCTTCTAGATTGTTCCTTCCCCAGATAACCTCATGGCTCAAGCCTTTATTCAAATATAAGGGATCTTCTGGAAGGCCTATCTAAAATTCTATCCTCTTCTAGAAGGTTTTATATGCTCCTTTTCAAGTTTGCTTTTTCTCCTTATCTCTCATTTCTATCTCATATACTACATATTTTTCTATTTGTCTTTATTTTGTATTCCTGACACCAGTACAGAAGTTCTAGTACAGGTTTTTATTCACTGCTGTCTTCTTGGCATCTAAAATAGTGCCTAGCATACCATTGAATGAATGAATTTAATGAAGTAAATGTGTGCCTAGTACCTACTGTGATCCAGCACTACGATAGATATTGGGGGCTTGGTAAAACAAAAGTTGTGTGTATGGCAAAGTTCTTTCCACTGGGAAGTATAAAAACACAACATGGAGTTGAGAAGACCAACATGGTAAGCAGTTGAGTAGATTCCTTAAACAATTCCTCTGCACAGTTGAAAGAAGTAAACAGGAGGAAGAAAATGATATATAAAAAAGTCTGTGAGATCCCCAAAGACATCCTTGTGAGAGAATGTCCATGTGGCAATTTGCACTGAACCGAAGAATTTCTATCAAGTCCAGAGTTTCTTAAAGCAGGGATATGCGTCTTCTGGGTGTCCATGGCCTGTGCAAGGTGCTGTGGTTAGAAGAGAGAGAAAGAGCACACTTGTCCTCATTTGCCGAGTTTTAAATCAAGTTTCAATGGTCATCGGGGTTGTTGGATACAAAACCTGTTGTAGTTCGAAGCGACAAGAAATGAAATTTCAAATGGCAGCATCTGAACTCACAGAGCTCATTGAAGCCGGTTGCAGACAAACCTTGCAGGTTTCACTTAGCCTAAAAGAACTCCAGAGCAGGCCTGTAGTATTTTACATAAATAAAGCTACACTTGGCAAAACACATTTCTCTCCAAGTTCCTCTGGGTATATATGGGCTTGTTAAGTAATTACAATCTATTATAATGCTAATCAGCAGGGCTGCACCTGTTTGGAATTTAGTTTTCTGGCAGAAACCTTGTGAAATGGCCAAAAGTCTGTACTGCACTGAGAGAAACGAGAGGACTGGAACATACTGTTGTCAATGTAACTCACCTCCGTCCAAACAAAATTGGAACTCCAGAGGGGAATATGATTGAACTCCATACTGTAATGTCTGAGAGGAAGAGGACAAACTGGAGCCTGCCACCAAACCCAAGTACTGAAAGGAAATGATGACCGCCCCTCTCCCCAACCCCTCCTGTCCCCTCTACCTCACCTTGAAGTCTCAGAGAGTTAATTTAAAGCTAGAGAAAAGTCACCTTATTTGCCAGCAAGCAGTACACTCAATGAGCTCCTGCCCCCAGAAGTATTTAAGTTGCTGAGGCTGGCTTTGAACTTGCGATCCTCCTGCTTCAGCTTCCCAACCTGCTGGGATTACCGGAGTGTGCCACCACACCAGACCTGAGAAGTATTTAAGACCAAAAATGTAATCAGACTCAAGAAGGGGTTGGAAAGTCATAGTGAGTGAATATATAATTAATTATTGAGGGGGAAAAAAGTCTTTGATTTTGCTTGTGTTGTTCTCAAATAGACATATGTTTATTTTCTCAGACTAGAGCATCTCTTGGAGCCAGTCCCTCTGCCCCATTCTCCACTCAGAGTCTGAGCTGCTCAGAAAGTCCACACAGCCCACTCCTTATTGGTTGGTTGAGTCAAAGGCTGCTTCTCTAGCTCGGTCTCTTGGAAGATCAAATAGGCAGCATTCTTTAATCTGACTGACCTAGACAGCGCTCTCAGAAGTTCATCATTTGGTACAGTGTTGAAAAGGAAGATGATGGGCCCCACAAAAGATCCTAGGCAGTGGACAGAGTGATGTATTCATTCATTGTGCTGGCCAGCCTTTCATTTCATTCAGCAAATATTTATTGAATACCATCTGTGCCAGGCACCAAGGCAAGGGAGGGTTTAGACCAATGCTTCATCTTTTCTATTTTTTTACTTTAATTTTTTTTGCAATGCTGGGGATCAAACAGGTACCAGGCAAGTTCTCTACCACTGAGGAGCTACATCCCCAGCCCAAGTCTAGAAGGAGACACAGTATTAATCAAGGAGTAACATAAATTCTTGGAGTTCAGTTCTTTCAAAGCCCTGGGACATTTAGGCCTTGCTTCTTTTTTTGTTGTTATTGTTGTACCAAGTATTGAACTCAGGGGCACTCAACCACTGAGCCACATTCCCAGCCCTGTTATGTATTTTATTTAGAGATAACTCTTATTGAGTTGCTTAGAGCCTTGCCTTTACTGAGGCTGGCTTTGAACTCTCTCTGGATCCTCCTGCCTCAGCCTCCTGAGCTGCTGGGATTACAGGTCTGCACCACTGGGCAGACCTTAGATCCCACATCTGTGAAATCAGAAGATAACATTGTCCAGATGCTGTGTTAAGTCACTGTTAACAATGACCCTGATTTAGCTCTCTGCACTCCACTTTTTGAACCTTGACTATCCTCAATCCAGCCCTTGATCATTTATCTTTCTTGTTCTTCCCGAAGCTGTCTTGTCTCCCCTGTAAAACTGCCAGCTTCTTTTTTTATTTCTCTCCCCATCCTTCCCCATTGTTGTGATCAAAAACCACAAAGCTATTTTTAACAGCTTGCTTCTTTACCTAGTGTTCAAGACCCACAAAAAGTAAATTTAGTTTTTAAATGGAGCCTCTTTCTGTATCATTGAGCCATCAAGGATATTCTAAAAACAAACAAACAAACAAGCAGAATTTCTGGGTATCTCCCAGCCTTCTGCCTGCACTGATGATTCTCTCAACCAGTTTAGGTAGATGAGAGAATCGTCCAAGAGTTATCAAGGGTGGAACATACCATCAACCAGTGTTTGCCAGATTGCCTTTCAAAGGATAGGAGCCATGATGTTTTTAGGTCTCTGAAACATCAAGAGGTTTAGATATATTGAAGAATTAGATATCCATTAGCATAGAAGAGGTTTCAAAATGGTCCATGGCAAAGGGATTATGCATCTCTGTAAGCCAGACGTTTCTCAGATATCTTTAATCATAAAACAGTCTTATTTGTGAAACAACAAGAACTAGAGGTTTGAGGACTTTTTTTTTTTTTTTTGTACTGGGGATTGAACCCAAGGCGCTTTATTACTGAGCCACATCCTCAGTTCTTTTTATTTTTTCTTTTTATATTTTTGAGACAGGGTCTTGATAAGTTGCTTAGGGCCTCACTAAGTTGCTGAGGCTGGCTTTGAACTTGTGATCCTCCTGCCTCAGCCTCCCGAGCCACTGAGATTATAGGCCTGCACCACTGCACCCGGCTTGAGGACATATTTTGAGAAAAACATTATAATTATATAAAAGACGAAATGGACTTTCCTCAAGTGAGTCACTTGGGAAATAAAGATTTACACCTTTTATTAAATAGTGAACTCGAGGAGCTGTGGGAATTCAGGGGAGAGGGGTGATTAGTGTAGCTTTTGCTAGTTGACAGAGGCTTCTTAGTAAGATTTTGAGCCAGGCCCTGAAGAAAATGGGATCTAACTAGACAAGGAAGGGAGCCCCACTAAATTAGAAGAACATAAAAAGTGTTAGATAGATTTTTTTTTTTTTTTAGCATTACAGTAGGAACACAGCAACAACAACAAAATCCTCACAATGAAAACCAAGTTATCTAAAGAGGGGGAACAGTGGATAGAGTGGATATTCATTCATTAATCTATTCTTCAATTTACCAGCCAGCCACTTATCCAGTCAACCATTCAGTAAAAATGTACTTTTTAAGTACTAGGAACTTTTCTTGGGACAAAGTGTTAATCAGAATCACTTATAATATGTTAAATTCTTAGTAATTAAGGAATCTGAGAGCTAACTTCAGTCTCCCATGCTGCATTTCTAGCTTATTTCTTTTGTTTATTTCTTAATAGGTCTTATAGGGTTGGAGAATAAGTTTAGAGAGCATCCTTCATATAATTAAAGGGTAGTTTGTCTAAATTCCTGAACCTAATGAAAGTACTATGACTTTGGAATTAGTCAATCCTAGATTTGAATTCTAGTTTTATAAGTCTTGACTGTATGATATTGGGCAAATTATTTGATCTATCTGTAAAAATGGTAATGATAACTATCTTGTAGTATTATTGCAGTATTAGATAAAATGTGAAAATACTTGGCTCATAGCAAGTTCTAAATATGGTAACTAATTCTTATTGGTAATGATCAGTGTATGATATTTATCTGAGTTGCAGGTAAAAATTGTGCTTCTGTCTGAAGATTTTGATCGTGATATCCAACAGAGGAGTTGCCAGCAACACCTTTTCTAGTCTTGACTTCCTTCCCCCTCTAAAATGAGCCTGGGACAGGAATTGGGCTTGCTGACTAGAGTGCAGGACTGGAGTTCCACATTGGCCTCCTTAGGCAGCTCCCCCACCCCAGGGTGGGAGGAAAGGGGATTGGGATTAGGTGTCCTGGGTTTGCTTCCCTTGCAGGGTATAGGCTGAGTCTAATGCATTTTAGAAAGCTGAGACATTGTTGTATTTTGACGTGATCATCACTTAAGTTAGCTTGTGAGCCTAGACTGAGGTTTGAGGCTTTTTAAATTTTTTTTACAGCCTGTTTGCTGTAGTCCAGGTGTGTGTCCCATTTCTTACCATGTGTCTCTTATGTAAGCCCAACCTTTAGTGCAGTGCACACCAATTGTTCTGTTGTCCCGGCCCAAATTTGGGCAGTATGCAGAGATGCTCCATTTGGAGAACAAGATTTTGCTTTTGACCACAGTGTGGAATTGCTGAAGGAGTAACAACTGAGGAACAGCCAGACTTTTGAAAAGATTACTGTACTCCCCTAAGGAACCCAGACGTTTACTTGCTAATTGTCTGTTAAGACCCTTAATCTTTAAGCTCAGATTTCAGTTTAGATAATTTGCATTTAAGTAACAAAAATAAATGTAGCAAATAGCTCTTTTAACCTTTATCAAGGATCTCTTCTTAGGAATTGCTTTTTCTTCTCTTCAACCATGTGAAATCCATTTCTTCCTTCTAAACTTTCTTCAGTACTCATCCAGGAATATGAGGTCTGGCTCGTCAGTTTTGCAACTCTGAGACTTCGAGAAAATTCTCTTAGCCTCCATGAACTTTTGTTTTCTAACTTATGAGAAGGGTTAATACTTGTTGTCCTTCAAAGCTTGTGGAGCTGCTGCAAGGATGGGATGAGATGCACACCGGTGACAGTGCCTGGCCATTTAGCAGGGACTTTGTGCCGCCTTGATGAGCCACTGTGAGCATGGGTGACTCACCATATCCTGAAGTAGATAACAGAGATTTGGCGTTGGTACCCCACCTCCTTTGCATGTGTCCTTTATTCCTCTGTGACATCCATCCTATTTTTCTCAGAGGTATCCTGAGTCTAGAGAATGAAATGCAAGATGCCCAGTTACATTCGAATTTCAGATGATTAATGAATACTCTTCTTTCTTCTTTTTTATTATAGATATGATCTAAATATTGCATATACTAAAACAGTATGTGTTGTTTATCTGTAATTTCAATTTAACTGGGAGCCCTGTATTTTAATTTGCTGTAATGGGTGATCTGGGCCTCTGTCTTCCATAATCCTGTTAATGAAATGTGACCAGGAGTGAATCTTCTTGTCATCCTGTCCCTCTGAGAGCCTCTTAGAGAAAGAATTCCAGCGTTAACCAAAAATAAGGAGCATGTTTTTTTTTTTGATCAGGGGCCCCTTTCTGGAACCCCAGTGTCATAGAGGAGACCTCATGCCTTAATGTCCAGAGTTCTTTGCACCCTGTGAGCCTATGATACGCCACAGGACTCCTCACCTCTGCTCCTGTCACGGGGACTCTTAGGCTTCTGCTTGCTGAAGGTGCACAGTTCTGACTGCTTAGCTGTTTCAAAATACATTTTCTTCATTTTAGAAATGAACATTTAATTTAAGTTCTAGGTGCCCGAGTACTAAGTCATGGCTTTCAGTCTGGTTTCCCAGGGGAAAGACTGTGTAAGAGCTGTGCTGGGATCATGGTACTAAATACCCTTCCGAGGTGCTCAGAACCCACAGTTGTCTCCTGCTCTGCCTGATAGCCTGCGGAACAGAGGCCAGCCTCCTTATCCTGTCAGACCTCAGGGCCCCAAAGGGGCCCATGCCCACCTTCCATTCTCTGCCCAGAGAGTCCCTCAGCCTTGGGGTCAGCGACCTCTTCCATGAGGGCTTGTTTTGTCTGCCACACTAAACTGCTTCCTTTCCCCTCTGTGTGCTCTGCTCCCCATGTACCTATTCCTGGAATACTCCTGCCACCCAGCCAGTTCTTCCTGTATCTGGGCAATCATTTCCAGAATGCTCCAGGCTACAGCTCTTTTGGCCCTTGGAATGGCAGGAACATTTACTACTCCTAGCCTCCATTTCAAATGACTGATATCTGTTGTTTATGATCAGACACTTCCTCTCTGCTCTCTAGCAGAGACAAAAAAAAAAAAAAAAAAAAAAAAGGTCCCCCAGCAGTAAAACCTCCTGCCTTTTTGTGTGAACACCAGACATATTGCTTTTCATGTAATAGATAATGGATTGGTTAAACAAAAATTTTAACAATAAATGATAAATAATAATGACCTAGGTATTTGTGCTGAGGTGTTCTTTCATAATGAAGTAGAATGTAGTATTTTTAAAAATTATATCCACATGTGTATGCATGCAGATGTGTGTGTATGTGTGTGTGTGTGTGCACGCACGCAGGCGTGTATGCATGTATGCACACTTAAAGGCGACAAAATGATGCAGCACAGCCATCAGATGTTGAGACGGATGGCATGATGGTTAGGTGTGAGGGCTTTGCATTAGGGGATGTGAGTTCTAATCCTGTATTCCTCCACTGAGCCAGTTGTGAGGTCTTTTGACAAATGAGTAACCTCTGGGCCTTTATTTCTTCATTTGTAAAGCAAAGCCAGTAATATCTACCCAAATGTGCTGTTTGAAATAAATAATACAATGCCTATAAAGTACTTAGAAAAGTGCTTATCACATGGTGTTACAAAAATGTTAGTTATTATTATTCTATTGTAAAGAATAAATTGTAGCTCATATACTTTAGAGCTGATTATGCTGTAAGAGAGTCCATTTGATTTAATTCTATGTGTTCAAGGGTCACTTGGGGTTATGGGTTGCTTTTCATCCGAGGGATATGTCTTAGACAGATGGTAGGTCTCATTATAATAAGTTACATAGGAAATGGCTGTAGTCTGCCAAGTTTGTATTTGCTGCCGCTTTCCAGCATTTATAGGCCAGTATATATTCACAAAGTGCCACATTCACAGTTTGCTTGTTTGTTTTTTACGGGCATGGCTCTACCACTGATGATCTATGTGACCTTGGGGAAGAAACTAACCTCTCTGAGTTTCTCTTTCCTATAAAATGGGAATAGTCTTATTGACTTGGCTTACCTCATTAGGTTGTGAGACTCAATTAATAAACCTCTGAAAAGGGAAGCATGCCACGCACATATAAGTAATGAGGATGACTGGCTTTGGGATTCAGGGAGGGAGATGGGCTTTTCACCAAAGTGTAAAAGTGGGAGAACTGAGGATAGAATCTGTCTCTTGGGAGGGACTAGAGTAGGACTCAGACTGATGTCTTCAAGTCCTTGATAATGGGACTGCCAAGTAGTCTGTTTCTCTCTTTCAGGTTGTTGGTTGTTGGGGCTGAAGATTTAAGATTTGTTTCTAGGCAACTGATGTCTTAAAAGCCCACCCTCCATGCAAGAGAACAGGACTTTCTCTTTACTTCCTTATCCCTACTTGGCTCAAAGTTTTTCTTTATCACTGCTTATCATATGACTATGTACAGACGCCCTAAAGCCAGCTATTTTAAGGGGAAAAGGGGAGGAAGACAGATAAGACAGTGATTCAGAAACAAGCAGGAAAGTGGAGTCATGTGGCTCTCCCCTTGTGGGGGGATTCACAGCACTGCTTTAGACTGAGAAGGCGTCTTACCACCGGCCAGTCCAGGGCCCATCCAAATGGGTTTCAAAGCCCAGAGGGCGTGCCCTCCACCAGTGCCATCTCTGTCCAGCCTCATTAGCACTGTGCTGTGTTCTCCTGCTCTCCGTGGAGGCTGGGGTCCTGCTCTTTTCCTGCCCCCACACTAGGTATAGTGGGACTCCAGAGGAAGTGCCGCGGAGCCTGCTCCCAAAGAGCAGAAGGGGAGAACTGTTCCCTTGAAAAGATGGGTCTGTCAGTTTCAGGGAGAGCGAGGGGAAATCAGATGTGGTCCTCCCCTGTTGATTGAAGAAAAAATTAGTGGCACCATTTTTGGAAAGCAACCTGGCAGATGGTAGCTGAAAAAATTAAAATGCATATAATTAAGATGATCAATTTCATTTTTAGAATCCACTGTGCGTGCTCGAGTGCATGCGTGTGTGTGTATGTGTGTGTGTGTGTGTGTGTGTGTGTGTGTGTGTAAGATACGCTAATATTACTTAAGATGCAGATGTACCTGTCTTTGCAGGTGAAAGAGGTAGCCCTGTTGAGAGCCCCACACCCAGTAAGGCTTCCAACTGTCTTCTCTGACGGGTTTTGGATTTTAGGCATATGAGCATCATTTGACCCTTTCCAAATTTAAATTGACTAAGATCTTTTAGAATTTATATGCTTTTTGCACAGGCTTAATTATTATTATTTAAAAAAAATTTTGGGGGGGTTGCAGATGGACACAATACCTTTATTTATTTATTTATTTTTATGAGGCACTGAGGATTGAACCCAGTGCCTCACATGTGCTAGGCAAGCGCTCTACCACTGAACTACAGCCCCAGCCCCTTAATTATTATTATTTTTTTTTGAAGGGGGAAAGACATAAAAAAAGAGAAGGTACATTTTGACTATAGCTTTGTCTTTTCGAACTATGTATCAGGATTCCTCAGTTGTCATGAAATCAAATAGATATTCTCTCTTTGGTGCTGGTGACCAACCCAGGGCCTTGCACATATCAAGCAGGTGCTTACTACTGAACTAATATCCCAGCCCTAATTAAGTAGATCCTAAATAATATTTTTTTTTGGGGGGTATGGGCTACCTGGGATTGAACTCAGGGCCACCCAACCACTAAGCCACATCCCCTGCCCTATTTTGTATTTTATTTAGAGACAGGGTCTCACTGAATTGATTAGCACCTTGCTTTTGTTTGCTGAGGCTGGCTTTGAACTCATGATCTTCCTGTCTCAGCCTCCTAAGCTGCTGGGATCACAGGCATTCGCCCAACTTAAATAGCAATTTTTAAATATGGAAATAGAACACTTGGATACAGTAAGGGTAAATATTGCTTCAAAAAACTTTTTTTTCAGAAGTTTGAGTATGTAATATCTTGAGTCTTACTATGAGTATTATTCATAGTAAAATATGAGAAACAGTGCCCTAGAACACAATTTCTCATTTAACATACTTTTTAATGAGTACCTGGGGAGTGGAGATATGAAAGTAAGGAAGAGGATCCCTGTACTGTATAAGCTCATAATTTGCAATTCCATAAAGGCAGATGTCTGGGCATTACCCAGGGGAAGACTGATAAAGACTTCCTGGTGGAGGTGGCTTTGACCTTGGCTTTGAAGGATGGGTAGGATAGACTGGTTCTGGAAAACCTGCCTGACTGGTCCTGTATATCAGAGTCCCTAACAGTGAATCATACAGAGGTGCCCTGATGAACTGAAATACCTTTGGTTCTCCAAGAGCCCTCATTTCTTAAAACCCCTGCAAGTGGCATTCAGCATCAGATAGTGGTACATCAGGGTTCCTGGGCTGGACAACTGGAATTCAAGGTTAGAGAGTTCAGTTTGTGCTGCCTGTGATACACAGTGGGTTTTCCCAGCACTCACGAGCTACATTTCAGCCAGTCCTGGAGAGTTTTGCACTTTCTGATCAGGAATGCTGGGACTTTGAATGGTGAGCCTCCATGAGATTACACAATGTTATTACATTTATTGAGCAGTGTGTACTTTACCTCTTGATTCTTTCAAAGTTGGATAGTAAGGAGTTTACGTTCTCCTTTACAATTTGACATTTCAGGACAACTAGATCCAGTGAAGTTCAATGATGAATTGGTGACTGTGGTGGATGAGTAAGCTCTTGGTTTTTAGGACAGGGCTTTTAGTGCACATGCAGACTCCCAGTGACCCCGGGTCCTGGAGGCTCAGAACCTGGCCCAGAGGTATTAGTATCAGTGCTATTGTACTATTCGAAAGGCAATCAAATGAATCAAATTTCCTTCTTTTTTATTTTTACCTTTCTCTTTTTCTCCTCTTTTTTCTTTCTTTTAGGGAAATCAGGTGAGGAAAACGTCCCTAGAACATTTTTGCCTCCAATGGAAAGAATGTAAAAATACTGTCTAATGACAGGTTTTCATTGAATCCTTATTTATAAGTGAAAAAATTAAAAGCTCAGTATTCAAGTGATATGAGCTAAGTAAAAAGTCCAAGATAGAGAAAATGTAAGAAAAACAGGTTTCCTGATTCGTGGTAAGGTGCTTATGTTGCCGTAAGCCTGTTATTCATCCATCTAGCCAGTGAGCAAGCCAGCTGCCCAGCTAGTCAGCCAGCCTGTCAATTTATTAGTCATATAGTCAATGCCAACACCATGTGTCCAGAATCTTTACTAAATGAGGCAGATCCATTCATTTGTTCTTTCTCTTTGCTCTTCAGCTATTATTGATTGAGGTTGGGGCAGTTGAAGACCACTGTTTGGGCTGACAGAAGTTGAAAATTTTCTCTTTGGTTGAGAGACCCACTTAGTGCTTGGTCTTTTTGGGTCAAGGGGATGGTAAAACCAGTGATAAGTAATTTTTTCCCTCAGATTTTGCCTTTTCTTTTGGTTATGTCCTTTTTGTCCCCACTATTTCCAGAACTCTCTAAAGTGTCAGGATGCATTTACTTTGGTAATTCGATCAGCCTAGGGCAGCAGCATAGTTCTTCCTCTGCGTTGTTATTCTTACCTTGGAGCAGGGGTTCCCAGTCCAAGTTCCTCACAGTAAAAGAAGGTAATAGATCCTGTACACTAAAAAAAAAAAGTGCCATAATCAAGTAAATTTGGAAAATGGTGGATTAAATAAAGCTGAACACTTACTTCAGTACCTTTTACAGCCTTCAATCTAATTTCTATCAATTTCCTGGATAGCAATTGAGTGAGAAGTGTTTTCAGTCCCATTTGATCATACAACACTGTTTTGGGGATAGTACTTAGATCTCTTAATGTCATTTGGGAAACACTGCCTTAAAATCTTCCCTGTACTATTTAAAACAAATAGTACATATTTAGGACTTGGATCAGAGGAGACTGATGTGGTAAGAAAGGATCCATTTATTTGCTTCCTTTTATTTATTTGATTGAGGTTGGGACAGTTGATCAGACCATAATCATAAACTAAAGCTTTGGGGTATTTTTTCTTTCTTTCTTTTTTCTTTTTTTTTGGTATCAGGGATTGAATCCAGAGTTTTTATTTATTTTATTTTATTTTTTGGTACTGAAGAGTGAACTCAGAAGTACTCAACCACTAAGCCACATCCCCAGCCCTATTTTATATTTTATTTACAGACAGGGTCTCACTGGGTTACTCAGCACCTTGCTTTTGCTGAGGCTGGCTTTGAACTTGCAATTTTCCTGTCTCAACCTCCTGACTCACTGGTTTTACAGTCATGCACCACAGTGCCCAGCTTAAAGCTTTGTTTTTTTAAAGTAGGATCCCAAGTGTTCTTCATAGACATCTGACTCTAAAGAAGAGAGAAAAGCTTAGATTGAGAAATGTTTGTATATGAAAATAGGAATGTAGAGTCCTTGTCAGCAAGATTTTCTCAATGATATTCTAGGAGTTCATCCTTGCTATGTCTTTGGCCAGTGACATTTATAAAGCAAAGCCAATGTGAAGCTTCCAGAGACTATTCATATGGAATTACATGGGACGAATCCAGGCGCTGGCTTCCTTCTCCTCCTGGAATCAGGTCAGGGTGAATATTATCCAAGCATGATTTAACTCTTGCTTCTTCTCTTCAGAAACCATTTGCTACTTGACAGGACTCAGACTGTTTATTATCAATTAACTCTATTGTGAAGGAGTATTTCAATATTTTATTTCCTTGTGTTTATTGGAAAAGATTGTAAAAAAGCTACTGGCAAAGATGTGAGTGCAATCATCCGAGTGCTGAATGTACGTCTAGAAAGTTCTTTCTCATGCTGATCCTATTCCATCTTGCAACTTACATTTGGAGTATCAGAGGGAAGGAGGGAAACTGGCTGCAGGTTTTCATGCCCTGACCCTCCAACTCTGAGTCTTTCTGAGCCTGGTGCACAGTTAGGATTTCTATGTCCTTCTTGGCTGATAAACACACCCCCACTGAGGTGTGTGAACATCCTGAGTTCTCTGAGGATGGTATTATAGACACATGCTATGGAGGAGACATTCTTTAATCCAGAGGGGGACATTTCAGCCTCTGGAATTTTCTCCTATTAATGACAGGTGAAGACTGATTTCTTTAGCCAGGAGGTCTCTTACAAACCAGATACTCACTTGGGACCAGGCTATGACTGAGCCCATGTTCTGTAAAGGGCGAGGGTCCTTGTATAAACCTTCAACGGTGGGTCATGACCTGACTCATTAGGCTGAAAGGACATATCTTTAGAGGACCTCCCATTTGAAACACTAGTGTCCCCACTCTGTGAGGGATTAGTGCTTTAAAGGAAAAACAGGCCATAAATCAACTGAGGAATTTTATGGCATAGTCCAAAGCTCAGATTGGAAGCCAAGGAAATATAAAACTCCAGCTTCTTACATGGAGAGTCAAGTGGAAGGAGAGATGGCATTCTGAAAAGAGAGGGGGACTGTTGGAGGAAGAGAGGGGAAGGAGACCTAATCAGTCTATAGAAACCCTTGTTCTAGTGTCCTGGAGGATTGGGGATAATGCTGGCCCTTCACGACCTTGAAGGCAGAATGTATCAGGCAATGGAACTTTTTGGCTGAGAAGTGGACAAGAGAAGTGATTATCTTTGGTAGCATGATTTTGTGTATGTGTATGTGTGTTGGTGTTGGGATTATGCCTTTTATAAGTTCAGGATCTTTGTTTCCATTGGACTTGGGTCCTCCACACACCTGACTCTAATTCAATGTGGGTTAAATGTCAGAGAAGGAAAGGAAGGGGTGAGGTAGGAGGGTTGGTGTTGCCCGAGCAGGGAGAAAGAAAACCTTGGGACTGGACTTCATCATCCATTACAAAAAGCAATCCAGAGCATTGTAAGTTGCAAAACAGAATAGAATCAGTATGAGAAAGTACTTTGTCGACATGCATTAAGCAGTCTCCTTTCCAGAACATGTTTCCTCCAGCCAGGAAGACCCAGCGTACTCCTTAGCATCTTAGCTGATACCTTCAGCTCTTCTCAGCTTTCCTTTTCCTCCATGAATAAAAACGATGCTGTTTTAAAGTCTTTGCTTTCCTGCTTTTATCCCATCTTTTACTCAGGGGCAGTGAGGGCAGTTGTGACCCATTTTGGGGAGATAAATGCAGTCATTTCACTAGTCATTTATCATTTCAGAACTGGAGTGAATCTAAATGAATCATAACAGATGCATTTAATAAATTATTCTCCTGGGTATTGGCTAATTTTAAACCAGTCTGACAAGTTTCAAGGTCCGTGTGGTTTAGGGAGATTCAGTGGTGCGTTTCCCGGTTTGGTTGCCCCTGATTTCCACCCAGCCTTTCCAGCATGCTGGTCTACTTGGCATGGTTATCTTGAATCATCTTAGGTGGAGAGGAGGAGAGGATGGGAGGGGCTGGACTGAAGGTCATGCATGAAGAATTCAGGCCTCTGCTTGTCACCTGGCACCACTCAGAATTCCCAGGGGTCTTTGGGGAGCTGATCTTTAGCTCACAGATGGGCCTGGACCTGGGAGGGAGGTAGCCATCCACCAGGAAGCTTTCAGCTGAACCTGGTGGGCAGAGGGTAAGACTGGTTGTTGGGAAGGTAGCTCAGCATCTTGTTCCCTGTCCTCAGAGTTTCTGCCTCCATCCAGTCTCTGAGGCCAGAAGCTGCTGTCCCTGGCAGCAGCTCCCTCTTGATTTTCTGCCTTGACTCCATAATCCTGGTGGTTAATGACACCAGTTGCTGACTTGTTTTTTTTGTTTGTTTGTTTGTTTGGAGAAGTTGTCAAGTCTCTATCCTTTCCTTCCTAGGAAAAGGGGCACTGGTGTGGGGGGATCTTTTTGGTCCCAGGAAGTTCAGAGACCTCCAGGATGGCTTCACTGGATGCCTCATTACCTACCTGGTCATCACATGGTCATTACCTGGTTATTACCTGGTTTACCCCTGTTGCTTCTCTGCTAGGTGTTTGTGCTCCATAGCTCACCCTGCAGGTTCCCCCAGCAGCCTGCTTCTTGTAACTGCTTGCCTCATGATGCAAATATCACAGTGATCAAAATGTTTTTCTAAAAAAGAGTTTTAAAAACCAAGATGAGTGCAACACAACAATTTAAAACATTTTAATCATTTTTTAAAAGGATTCAGAGCCTCTGCCCGCTTTTTCTTTTTTCTTTTTTTTGGTACCAGGGATGGAACCCAGGGATGTTTAACCACTGAGCCACATCCGCAGCCCTTTTAAACAGTGTTTTATCTTGAGATGGGATCTTGCCAAGTTGCTTAGGGCCTTGCTAAATTACTTACTGAGGCTGGCTTTGAGCTTGTGAGCTTCTTGCCTCAGCCTCCTGAGCCACTGTGATTATAGATGTACATAACCAGTAGCCGTTCCCCCTTTTTTTTTTAACATGAGCAGTTCAGAATGACATCAGTAAGGATAGTATCTTTGCCAGAAGAGGAAAACCAAGTCTAATACCAGAGTGTGGATTGAGAGGAGGGTGGTTCTACTATGAAATAAATTTTGATCCATATACAAGAGCAAAACCAGAAGGGCTGTCAGTGGGTAGATGCCAGCCATTGCCTGTTGAATTCTTGAGGGTATGTATATATATGTATATATATGGTTCCATTGTGATGAAAGGTTGTTCTATTGCAAAAGGTAGTTAGTGACAAGCTCAGCGCAGGTTTTATAGAGGTGAGGACTTACAGTGGCACATACCCATCTTCTTGTGGTCAGTCACTGTCAGGGAAGGAATCAAATATCTATCCTTTCCTTTTTCTTCCTAGTTTCTAGATCATTCATTCATTTAACAAGCCATCAGAGAGACCCTGTCATGTGCTGGGTGTCAAGCTAGACCCTGGGGACATAAGTCAGAACATGAGAAATATGGATCCTGGCCGTGGAAGGCTTACACACAAATTGTGGGACAGATAAGCAAAGGGCCAGTTTATATCCATTCTGAAAAGTGTTGTGACGGATGCCACAGGAGCACTTATAAAGGGCCCATCCTGGATGGGTGGTGCTGGGAAGGCTTTGGGGAGGTAGACACCTTTAAGTACAGACCGGAAAGGAAAAGCTGAAAATAATTTATTATGACTGAACTCCGGAGAGAGGGAGTGAGTTGGAGGCATGAGGACAAATCAGATTTCTTTTGAGCTAGCATGTCTTCCTGCCTCCCTTCTTTTGGCTGCTTTAGGTGAATAGGAATCTGGGGGGTTAAGCTTTATTCTGTGGGTAATGGGTGGCCAGCGAAGGATTTTGAAGCAAGGGAAGTCATAGCCTCATCAGATTTGTGCTGAGGGCCATTACCAAGTAGGTATTGACGCATCGTAATCCTTGCCAGTGTACCCCATGTTAAATGGACTTGCCTTGGAAATTTGCTGCGACCTTGCTTGTGTGTTTGAGAAAGATGACCCTGCTCAAGGTGATCGAGGGTGGATCCAGGTTTGAGGAAGTATCCTGCAGGTTTGAGGAAGTATCCCGGTCCTTGGGCTTAGGGTGTTCCCGGTTTAAGGTGTTTCCCGGTTTAAGAATATGGGTTTTAGGGAAGTTGAGGTTGAAGATTATTGCTGCTGGGATTAGGGTGTTCCTGTTGCTTGTTCCCGTTGAGTTCTCGTGAGATTAAAATGGAATTTGGAAAAAGCCTCGTGGAGTAGGATTTGGGATCGGATATTGGAATTGCCCCTGAACGTGTGTGGAGGCTGGTGTGAGATCGGGAATAAAGAATTGCTGTTTGAACCTACAAAGCTGTGTGGTGGCTCGTGATTCTGTGCCAAGCCGAGACATTGGCACTTGGCTTCCGGCAGATTTGAATTTGATTTATTTCCCTGGAGAGTGGACCAAGATGAATTTAAAAGGTGGGTGCTATTGAGTCAGTCAGTTAAAAGTCCTGGAGCCTGTCAGGTACCACTTACTAAGGACCTGACTTCAGTAATTGGTGGCCACTGGCTTCTTTGGTGATGCCCTTATATCTGCTTTGGAAATTCATTTCGGCATTAAGGCAAATTAAGGAGGGCAGCAAGGAGGACCAGCAGAAGTGAGTGATGTCACAGAAGATCTGAGGAGGTGGTGGGAGCTGGTCTGAGCACATCAACGGTCATTTCTTTTCTCTGTCCCTGCAATGTCAGTATCAGTGTCAATTCCACTTTAGGAGGAGATGAGGAGCCTTTGAGAACCTGTTCTAACAAGTTAGTGGTTCACCTGCTGATCCAGGAGGAAAGCTTTTTTTTTTTTTTTTCTTTTTGATAACCAGAAAGTTTCCAAATTTGCCTTTTCTTCCTTCTTCACCTATTCTATTCCTTTTTGGTTTTCTTGGGAGCTGTTTGTATGTCATTGAAATTTTGGGTTTTCTTTTCAAAATCTTTTTAATAGTATACCTGTGTTCATAAATGTTAAGAATATACCATATAATTCTTATTATTTAATGCAAAAAAAATCCTTTGTGTTTTTGTTTGCTTTTTTTTTTTTTTCTGGTGCTAGGAATTGAACCCAGGGCCTTGCAAGGCAAGCCCACTACCACTGAGCTACGCTTCTAGCCCCCAAATATTCTTTTTTTCTCCCACATTTTTTATTGGTGCACTATAGTTGTACATAATAATGGGATTTGTAGTTACACATTCATACATGCACACAATATAACAATATAATTTCTGGCCCCCAAATATTCTTTTTTTTTATTATTTATTTTTTAGGTGTAGATGGACACAACACAATGCCTTTATTTTTATGTGGTGCTGAGGATTGAACCCAGGTCCCGCCTGTGCTAGGTGAGCGATCTACCGCTAAGCCAAAATCCCAGCCCCCAAATATTCCTAAAATGTCATTTTATTTAAATTAAAGGGACAAAAAAAGTTAAGATTTTTAAATTTTATTTTGACATTTGGTACTGGTTGAAATGTAGAATTTTGGTAACCTTGCTGAGGGATTAGTTTTAAAAAATTTCCCTAAAGTCATTGCATTCTGAAGATTGCAAATGTTTTACAACTGTTGTTGCCAAATAAAAAAATCCATTTGTGTTTTTCTCATTGTAAGGGCATAGAGTGAACCCATATTATTTGAAGAGATCTTATAGATGAGAACTAAGAAGGCACCAGTGTCTATATTAAGGGAAATTGGAGGGAATCTTTCTTTCAAGATAACTAAATTACTTGCTATTCAGGACTTTATCCTGGGTTATCTGGAAACTTTTTCATTACTCTTGAGTTTTAGCTCAGCCTTAGTGAATGCTAAGATTTCACAGATACATCACATTTTTAAATTTCAGGAGTCATGGACAGAGGCATGCAGCTTTGGGAGTTTATGAAACTTAAAGCAAGTACAATGAAAAAATACCTTTTCCTTTTGTTCCTGGTCTGTTCTCATTCCATTGTCTCATGTTATCAACAAGGTCCTTCCTTGGAGAGGCTTAGACAAGTGGAAAGTTTCTCATTTTGAAGTTAGTTGTTTTTTAATTGGTCATGCCAAAGAAAGGCTTACGTGGATTCTGGAAGACAAAATATGTCATTCTTTTTTTTTTCAAGAATGTCCAACTTCTACATACTGACTGGATAGTGTTCAAATTTTCCAAAAGAAGAGAGAGAGAGAGAGAGAGAGAGAGAGAGAGAGAGAGAGAGAGAGAGAGAGAAACACCCTCATTTTGGATCTGAAGCTAGTCATGGAAAATTTTGTCCTGAAAGGATAATTTTTCATAAATATGCAAGCTGCAAATGGCAATGTGGTTACAATAGAAACTGCTCCAAGGCATCCACAGAAAATGCCCTGCTGCAAACTCTGCGTTAGAGACAGGTATCAGATTAAGAAAAAAAAAAAAAGCAGTATTTAAAACCTAATTGTTTATTTCCACAGAAGTTGGGATTGAGATTTTTTTTTTCTTCTAAGATCTCTACTCAGAAAGGCATGGGCTTCTACTTCATCTCTATTCCAAGTTAATTCACAAACTTTTACAGCGTGCCTACTGTTGAAAGGCGGTGTTGCTAAGGGAAATTCTGCCCTTGGTTTGCAGTCCATTTGGGAAAGTAAAGTAGACATACATTAAAATCTCACTCTGTTTGTTATAATACAGATGATATAGACAGGAAGCAGTATGTCTCTCCGGAGTTCAAGCTCATGGGTAAATGTGCTACAATAGTCAGAGGAGTCTTCCAGGGAGCAGAAGAACTTGAATAATGGGTGAATAATAGATGGAGTGGATTGGGATAATGCATGGAAGTGGGTAAATGTGGAATAGTTACCTGAAGAGGGGTTGTTGAGAGGAGAGTTGGTGACCTCCAAGAACAGGGAGCCTGGATCCTGTGGGTATATGTGGAGTCCTTTTGTGGGTTTGTTGATTGACCTCTGGAGGCACATTGACCTTTCTTTATCTAGGTTCCCTCCAGGTAGGGCAGAGAGGACTGGCCCAGCTCAGCTCTTGCAAGACTGACAAAGGACTGTGCAACAGGAAGGTGAAGTCCTAGTAGAGCAGAGGGCACAAGGAGTTTCTTTCCCAAATCTAGGCTTTGCCTGTTTTTGGACTTTTGTTTCATGCTGAGAGATCTTGCTAGAGACCTAGCATCTGTGTCTATTAGTCGAGCATTTTGAAAAAGATTTGATGACTGTTTAGAGACAAGCAAAGAGAAAGGATCAGTGATAAGCAGGACTGTGTTGGGATGAAGGGTTAGAGAGGGAGAGGTCTGCAGCCAACACCCACAGGCCAATGCTAACAGTTCTGGACACAGAGTCACCAGACAAGTCATGGTGGGGGGTGCTTTGGTATTGTTGCTCCAAACTTCCAGTGGTTCCCAACTTTGTTGGATTCAAATGGTGAGCATCAACAGTCTTAAATGGACTATCAGCAAGAGTTCAAGTTAGGAGATCTGGTTCATTAGGGGTGACAGCATGGTATAAGCATGCCCATGCTCTGTATGACCCTCTCTCCCCCACTGGGATTTAGAATGGAAAAAGAGGCTCATGTTCCTGATATCCCAAATATGAGCAAACCTGTGGTGGGGATTCTGTCCCTGGCCCATTAAGCTCCAAACTGTTCCTCTGAGTGATGGTTTTATGGTGCCCAAGGTTAAACATTAAAGTTGGACTGTTTATAAGGCTCAGGACATGGAGAGCCAAACTGGGAAAGAAAAAGACAGTGTGATAAAGCAACGTGACTGCTGCCACCAGTCCCCAGCTCACTCTCAGATACAGACACACACATGTGCCTAAGACAGCTTGCTGTTTCGGGATTTGGGGGGAGAGTAGAAAACTTTTTCATAAATAAGCCCAGTAGAGCCAACAGCTTATACCTTCCAACTTGTGAAGTTAAATAAGAGGAGAAGGTTTCTCTGAAGGTGCATATAATGAAAGCCAGACTAACATGTCAAACAATTAGAGTCAACTTAGATCCTCGGAAGTTCTACAGCATATCTGTTCTTCATTCAACAGACATTTATTGACTCCCTACTGTGTTTCAGGCTCTGCCTTAGAGGTTTAGATGTTAAAGCTCCAGTAACTTGGGTATTACAATCTATAAATGTCTTTTAAAGACATGGCGATTTCGTCATATAATTACTCTGGCCACACTCTTCATTTGCCTCTTGGTGGGAAGTAATTGTGATTGAGTGTATAAGGCAGCACAGTTATCCCAAATTTTAACCAGGTGCTTTTTAAATTGCTACTTGGAAAATGGTCCTATGAGATCTGTCTATAAACTGAGTCATGAAATGTTCGGAGCACCCAGGTAGGAACCCACCGTACGCCAGCCAGATCTGTTTGGGTTTTAACGTTTGTGGTGGTGATGAATGCCCCCCAGACACCCTGGGCAGTTTCACCCAGGATTATTTTCCAGTGTTGCCGACTGACTGTGGCTGTCCTTATTCCTTCCCCAGCCTGAGGGCGGGGCCCGGGAGACCAGAGCTAGGGGTATTTCTTGATGGCATAGCTGTCATGCCCACAGCAGTGGATGTCAGTGGACACCACCTGTGGGACTCTGAACCCTGAGATCTCCGAGGAATGCATGCTCCGTGGCCACAGTGGCAGCATGGCTGGTCCTCCCTGGTGCACAGCCAGTAGCCCCATTCCTGTAACCCACGTTGTTTGAGTCACTCATTTGGCACTTATGACATCCTGTCTTGGGTTATTAGTAACCTTGGTGTTCGTTTCTCCTCCCAGCTGTACTGATGGTGGGGACCCAGAGTTTTCCTCCCATCAGATTCTTCACCTGGGTTCTTTATGGGGAACAACTTGCTTTCTGTCCTTATTAAGAAATGGAGATGATTAACTTGTTCAAATAAAAGGACTGTTTATTCCAACAATTATGAATTGACATATTGAACTTGTTTGAAAACAGCTCCATTGAAAACATCATTGATATATAATAAATCATACATTTCTTTCTTTCTTTCTTTCTTTCTTTCTTTCTTTCTTTCTTTCTTTCTTTCTTTCTTTCTTTCTTTCTTTCAGTACTGGGGATTGAACCCAAGGGTGCTTAACCACTGAGCCATATCCCCAGCCCTTTTTAATATTTTATTAGAGACAGGGTCTTGATGAGTTGCTTAGGGCCTCACTAATTTGCGGAGGCTGGGTTTGTACTTGGCGATCCTCCTGCCTCAGCCTCCTGAATCGCTGAGATTACAGACATGTGCCACTGTGCCCGGGTAAATTATATATATATATATATATATATATATATATATATATATATATATATATTTTACATAAATATAATATATAATATATGATGCATACTAATATATAATATATATAATATTAATATATATTAATATTTATTTTTTAGTTGTAGGTGGACACACAATATCTTTATTTCATTTTTATGTGGTACTGAGGATTGAACCCAGTGCCTCATGTGTGCTAGGCGAGCACTCTACCACTGAGCCACAAACGCAGCCCAAATCACATATTTGAAGTGTTCAGTTTTTTAAGTTTAAACTTGAGAACTTGATTGAACTTGTTTGAAAATAGCTCCGTTGAGAACTTCATTGATATACGATAAATCATATATATATATATTTTTTCATTTTTTTCCCAAGTAACATTCAGTGAGCACCAATTATATATGTTACCTGAGGACAAGAGGCAGGGACCTCTGAAAGGGCACTTGTGTTGGTGATAGTGGGGTGACTCGGCTTCCAGATGACTTGCAGATTCTAGTTTTCAGCCCTAATGACTTGAGGTAGGTGTTCCTGGCATGTAAACATATCCTGTTCCTCAGAGGTCATGTGTGCATAGTCATAAAGTGTTCATCTCTGTTCCCTTTACCCAAAAGAATTTTATTTATTTTTAATGACGGAGAGTTTTTAATGACATTTGTAACTCTGGGCACTTTTATCTTCTTGACAAATCCAGCAAAGATTTTATTTCCTATGTGAAACAATGCCGGCTGGCCAAGGCTTGGTCGAAAGGTTCAGGTGGGAAAGTAACTTGACATTCCTATCGCCACAGAATCTCTTTCTCTCCAGATCTTTCTTTGATTCTTAAATGGGCTGAGCAAGTCTTTCAAGGTAATTCAGTGCCAGAGAAGACCAGCTGAGTTTTAATTGATTCTAATTAGCACCCCCATAGACTATAACATTTTTTTCCCCTCTGACAGCCAAGTGGCATTAGGATATGTGAGACATCTTTCTTTGGAATCATCAAAAGGGCAGAACTATTTTCAGGCTTGGTCTCTGCAAGTCCTGCTTTTCTTAGAAATAGGGAGGAAGTGAGATTTTAAAAAACAAAACAACAAAATACCTGGGAAGTTAGGGACCAGAGGGGGTACATTCTAGACTCAGGTGAGGGCCTCGTACAGCAGAGAAGATGCTAAAGGTCTTCATTCTCAAGTCCCTTTGACTCTAGTTGGAGACAATGAGAGATGGGGTATAATCAAGACTTCCTGTCTCATGGGAGCTGGGAAATGTATTTTGGGAGCAAGATTTATGGCCATTTCAGAGAGCACCTTTTTACCTTGAAGAAGTCATTAGACCTGGAACTGCAGGCTGAGGCTAAAAGAATAAAGTCTAAAGAAAAAGTCCCCAGATGGTCTTCAGTGCTCCCCTCGGCCACGTTCAACTGGGATCCAGTGCTGCCCCTAGTTCTGATTGCTCTTGCTTCCCCATCCTTGGCTAGAACACATTTCCCACTGAGGGACAAGTAAGCTGGCAGCCAATTCTCTCTCTTTCTCTCTCTTTTTTGGTACTATTGGGGATTAGACCCAGGGGTGCTCTATCACTGAGCTATGCCCCCAGCTCTATTTTTTTTTTTTTTTAATTTTGAGACAGGTTCTTACTAGGTTGCTCAGGTTGCCTTCAGAAATTTGCTATCCCTCCTGTCTCAGCCTGTGGGGTAGCTGGAACTATAGGTATCCAACAAAACGCCTGATTGACATTTTTTTTTTTTTTTTACAAAATTCCACAATTGGACAGTAACAATGCTATTTTCCTTTTCTTTTCAATTATTTATTACTATCTTGTAAAGAGAATGCTATTCATGAAATTCCTGCTTTTTTATGTTTGTTAAGGTTTTCTTTGGACTTCATTTATAGACAAATGTTATCAGTTTAACACTATTAACCAGACAATTTAATCACATTTTTTTATTGGTGATATGTGGGACTCTTTCTGACTTTTTTTCCCCCCAGTATTGGGGATTGAACCCAGGGGCACTCTATCACTGAGTTTTATTCCTCAGCCCTTTTTATTTTTTTTATTTTGAGACAGAATTTCACTAAGTGGCTGAGGGTCTCACTAAGTTGCTGAGGCTGGCCTTGAATTTATCATCCTCCTGCCTCAGCCTCCTGAGTTGTTGGGATTACAAGCCACTGTACTCGGCTTGTAGCCAATTCTCAGTCATGTGTGGCGGTGGGTGTGGGAAGCTAAATCCATGATCAACCCAAGCCCTCACTAGCTAGCAGTTGTAAACATCCTTGCTTTTGAACTCCATACGCAACCCATAAGCAATGTCAGAGCACACCTGGCTTAGGGGGTGGGAGGGAGGGAGAGGTTGCACTAGAGCTGGACAGAGGTGTAAAGTCAAGTGGGAGCCTGTTTCCTCCTCTCCAGTGATGTGATGGTCTGTCTCCACCTTGGAGACTTGGGGACTTGCTCTCTGTAACATCTTCCATCAACTGCTTAGATTCCCATGTGGACATAAGTTGCTGGTGGGTTCCCTTTTTAAAGAACTTGGCCTTTTGAATCTTGGTGAGTGCAAATGCTGTGTCTCTTGGTGAAGGAAACTCAGCCTTGTGGGCACAGGCAGGCATGATTGTGAAATGCGCCATCTGTGAGGTAGGATACCTGCCCTATCTGCGCCCGTGTGAGCACAAGCACCACAGGTAAACTGGGTTTCCTGATAGCTGACCTGGATCCACTGTAGGAAATATGTTGCCCTTCCTTCATGAAAGGGCATGAGAAGGGTCTGATCCATTTTAATAACTTATTATTATTTGGTACTGCGCATTGAACTCAGGGGCACTTAACCACTAAGCCACATCCCCAGCCCTTTTTTTGTTTTTATTTAGAGTTAGGGTCTCACTGAGTTGGGTAGGGCCTTGTTGAGTTGCTGAGGCTGGCTTTGAACTTGTGATCCTCCTGCCTCAGCCTCTTGAGCCATTGGGATTACAGGTGTGTGCCACCATGCCCGGGCTTGTTATTATTATTTTTAGTGTTGGTTGGACCTATTCGATTGATCTCACAACCCTCTAGTGTCATGTGACCTACAGGGCCAGGTCAGGCTGGTGTTCGGTTTCCTGTACCTGAGTGTGCAGTCAGAGGAGGAGCAGAGGCTGAACTTCATTTCTCCTTTTTCTTTTCGGCTGGTCAGAGGTAGGGATGCTTTCCATGATGTGCACGGGGTGGCCCACCAGTCTGAGGGGGGAATGCACAGGACTCTCATGCCCCCACCTAACCACATTTGTCATTACAAATAGGATCTGTGTGGCTGGCAGCATGCTGGCCGTAGGCACCATGCAGAAGAAACAGAAGGTAGAGTGTCACAGGTGAGGCCAAGCTAGATCCGGAAGGATGGAGGATGCCTGCAGTGGCCCTGGCACTGGTTAGATTGTCTGTCCCTGGCTTTGTCCTCATCCCCTTTCACTACTGTTTGTGGTCTGAAACTTGGCCAAAAGATCAGGAAGGTGCTGGACCATGATGAGAAGCAAACGGCCAGGTAACCTACATGCTGGCCGAGGACTCAGGTAACCAAGAGTTGGCTGAAGGGAAGAGCTAGATTTCTATCTGTGCCAAAGATAAAGATCAGTTCTTTGCTGAAAATGGCAATTATTGTTATTAAGTTGACCCACCAATGTTTGTTGAAAACTTCCTGTATGCCTGGGACTGAGCGGGATCCTATATTGTTTAAACAGCTCCTTATAGTCTCCGTAGACTACAATGGTTTCTTTGGAAAAAAAAAATGGTTAGCTTTGTCCACTTGCTTGAGTGCCCTCATTTGAATTCTGTGGCTTCTCTTCACTTCTAGCCAGTTACTCAGCATATATTTCCTGAAAGCAGAAGAGACTTGACTGCTATGATTCAAATAATGGCCATTGTGCCAGGAGGGAGTGCCAGGGAGTTAATTAAAGCTAACAAAGAAATTGCCAGGTTCTCTAGGGCAAGAAAAATAGTTTTCTTTCCCCCTCATGCTTTTGATAACACCATGTAAACTATAGGTGTTTCTTTCATGTCACGCAGAGATGGTCATTCAGTAAATATTTATTGAATGTCCACTGTGTTTGTGACACTGAGTAGACATCAGGAATGGAGCAAGACTGGCACACTCCTGCCCTCAGGGGGCAGAGTTGAAGAGAAGGTAAAGCTTCCTTGCAAGCACCCGAAAGAGTGCTGGACCTGCTTCTGTGGTGACCAGATATCCAGTATATAGGGTTAAGAGTGTTTGCATGTGATAGAAAACCCAACTTAGTAGCTTAAAGACAAGTTTTAATTTTTTCAGAGGTAACAAGTCTTGATCAGGGCTGTTGTGATGTTACACGAAGCTATTAGGATCCAGGTTTCATCCATGTGAATGAGTATGGCTCTCATTCACATGGTATAAAAGCTGGTAGAGCTTCAGCTATCACATATTTATTCCAGGATAAAGGAGAGAGTAAGGACATTCTTTCTTATTGTTAAGGAAGAGTGGGAAATATCGTTTTTATTTCATGTTCATAGGTAAAAATTGAGAGCTTTATTACTAAGGCAAAGAGGAGAATGGATACTGAGACAGACTTAGATGACTACAGCCTTCCCCAAGTATGGGGTGTAGTGGTGGGGGAGGACCTGGTAAGAACATGGGATGTGACTGTAGCCTTCCTGGATTGGATAGTATTTAGATGAGACTGGCTGATGTGCTGTGGTAGATATGGCTATGATCGTTTGAGACTCTGGCAACTTATTCACTCTCTACCCATGGAAAGAACCCTGACCACCCATAGTCCCAAGAAGCAAGTTATATTGTAGTAGCTTCTGGTTATTGTCATTGTTAAAAACTTTAAGTAGGGGAGATTTGGCAGGAAAAAAAATGTAGTTAATCACATAAGGAAGTTCTTGGAATGAGCTCTTGGTACCTTGCATTTTCTTACCTGAAACACACCTGGCCTTATAAAGCATGGCAAGTTTTAAAAGGGAGAGGGAGGCAAGCAGTGACTCAGAGGGCCTGAGCAGGGCAAATGCAGTTGAGGGAGCCTAAAGAAAAGCTTTTTCTTCTTTATATTTTTCCAGCTTCTGTTCTGTTTCACGTAGACTCCAGAGCAGAAATCAGAAATTTGATTTTCTCCCTTTCTCTCCTCCCCTCAGGGTTTGCAGAGCATAGAGCCAGCAGATTACATGGGTCTTTAAGGGGTCATGCTGCTGAAGATAAGGCCATCTGCTTCCACCACCTTTAGTAAACCCTGTTCTGTAGGGACTAGCTAATGTACTGGGACAAGAGAAATAGAATACACGTGGGAAACAATTATATACACATTACGTGTATATGATGTGCTTACATACCAGATGATGAACTAATTACCAAAAATAAGAGGAAACAGTGAGGTGGTTTGGTATGAAATAAATATTAAAAGTAGGCTTAAAGAAAAATAATCAGATTGAAAATAGAAAGGAAGCAAAGATCCCATTAATGGTAAGGGTAAGTGAAACTAATAAAGATAAGCTTGCTTTGCCAGATATTACATATTCTAAACCATATTATATATAATTAAATAATACTTGAAAAGATATCCAAGTAAGATGATACTTGAAAAGACATAGAGATCAATGCTATGAATAGAATTTAGAACTAGACACCAGAATACATGGAAAACATGTCTTTTGTTTATTTATTTATTTATTTTTTGGTACTGGGGATTAACCCTGGCTGCTCAACCACTGAGCTACGTCCCTAGCCCTTTTTATTTTGAGAGAATCTTGCCAAGTTCCTGAAGCCAACCTTGAACTTGTGATGCTCCTGCCTTAGCCCCCTGAGTTTCTGGGATGACAGGTGTGCACCATTGCACCTGGCTTTAGTGGCCTTTTGTATCAGTGAATGGTTTGGAACAACTGGGTGT
The DNA here is from genome assembly GCF_045843805.1 of Urocitellus parryii. Taxonomy (NCBI): domain Eukaryota; kingdom Metazoa; phylum Chordata; class Mammalia; order Rodentia; family Sciuridae; genus Urocitellus; species Urocitellus parryii. The sequence goes on from NC_135542.1 coordinate 67,587,769, forward strand.
AACCATCTGGAAAAACAAAATTTAGATCTATACCTTGTTTCTTAGGTCAATTTGAATGCCAGATGGATCAAAATTTTAAATATTAAAAGTAGTAGAAGAAAAGAGAAAAGTTTTTAAAAAATCTTATGGTAGTATGGTCTTTCTAGGTATAACACAAACCCTGGAAATCATAAAGAGAAAACTGATCTATTAAATTTCAAAAAATTAAAAAACACGGGCTGATGGGAATCTAAATCCCTGACAGTTTCATGAACCACCATAAATAAAGTCACAGGACAAACAATGAACTGACAATCACACACAAAAACCATAGAACTAATATCCTTAACTTATAAAGAGCTCTAATAGGTTGACAGGAAAAGATTAATAACATAATAGAAAAATGGGGAAAAGGCATAAAAAGCTAACTGACAGAAAAAAAGACATACAAATGACTCAAGTATATAAAAAGGTATTCAACATAAGAGTGAGAACTCTTTTTTCAACTATTATAATGGTAAACATTAAAAAAATTATCAGTGAGGATGGAGGGAACCAGATATCCTTGTTTCATAGGATCACAAATTGAGATGACTTTGATAGTGGTTGTTTTGATAATCTTTATCTTTGTTTTTTTGTTTCGGTGCTGGTGATGGCATCCAGGGTCTCACACATGCTAAGCATGTGCTCCCACTGAGCTAATGCTCCCAGCCCCAGTAATCTTTATCAAAATGAAAAATACACATACCCATTAACTCAATAATTCCACCTCCAGAAATTTTATCCTACAGAATTAAGTGTGTTCAAAGACACATATGAGATTATTCATTGCAGCATTGAAATGTCTTTTATTACTTGGAGTTTCATACCGATTGTCTGTGAGATCAGAAGAAGATTCTAGTTTCCTGACACTTGATGTGCTGATAATGGGGCTTCTCAGAAGCAGGTGAGGCTGCCTGAAAGAGGAAAGGTATTCTCTATATTTAGAACATTGTTCTGGTATTTCAGAAAAAAAGAAGCCTCCTCATCAGGTAATAGCCTTTGACTTGAATTGTCTGGGCAAGGACAGCCTCGTCATGGATTGTGCTTACATCTTCACAAACAAGCATTTTGGTGGCCTGGGTGATGGGGGTTGCTGGCAGCCTTTCTAGCACTGGGCCCTTGGAGATGGAGCACCCAGATGGTGTGCTCTGTGCAATTTGGTGGACTCCAGCTCTGGCTCTCCAATGGTGTCTCCAGGAGGACCCTACTCTAGGGGCCATCTTCTTGGGTCCCAAGTAAGGAGCCTGAGTCCTCGGATTGGAAAACATTACATTCACACCAACATTAATTTGATTTAGATAATGATGCAACCTGTTACACAGTCCATCAACATAATTATGGGCAAGGAAATTGCTAAGAGAGGTCCCTGAGCAGTTGGAGGCCAGAAGGAAATATTTTCAATTAATTAATGGTGGACAGGTAAAAAAAATTAATATTAAAAGAAAAGAACTCCCTAGAGTCAGATGTTGTAGCCCATATCTGTCCAGAAAAAGGAAGAGAAAGGTAAGTTGGATGCCCAGAATTCAGTTTCAAGCTCTTTTCTTCTTAAAAATGTTATTTTAAAGTTGCCATGCTAGGTTTCCTTTCTTTCCCCCCTTTAATCTCAAAATAAATTCTAACAAAGTAACTTCTGGAAGTTTATAAACAGCAGAGGCTAGAATTGAACACAATGAAGAGAATTTAACTTGGGTAAATACATTATGCATAAGAAACAGAGCATCAGTCTGGGCTTTGTTAATGGCAAAAGCCTAAACCACCAAATGATTGTGTTGATTTTGTGGGTTTCTTGAAAGAGACCAAGTTTTTAGACTCTCCCTGACTTATATAACATCTCAGCGGTTGCATTGGTAAGTCAAGAAAAACAAGCAACCGAGAATAGGCTAAAATCAAGCTTCCTGTCTGGGTTGGAAGAATATACTTTCTTATTATGTGTTGTGATAGTTTTATAAATTGCACCTTTTGTGAATATACCTTGATCCTTGGGTCAATGTGTGTTAGCCAAAGAGACTGTCATATCAGAAGGCTTCTGAATGGCCAGTACAAGGCATGTGGCATGATTCATGGGTTGCACACCAACAATGTGAGAGTTGCTGCCAGTCTTTTGGGATCTCACGTTTCAAAGCAGGTAGCATTGATGTGGCCAGAACATAAGAGCACAGAAAAAAAATGAACAACTGTCACGGGTACATATGAACCATAGACTGTGCTTTGTTTCAGGGCAACCTCATAGATGAACAGCAGGGTTTAAGAAACCTGATAAGCTTTCCGTGCTTTACAAGACGGGAGTGATTTTAGTACGACTCTTGTAGCACATTGGGAATCGAATTTGATTTATAAAAAGTCTAGATCACAGATCTCTTGTTTAAAGCATGTCATATAAATGAAATAAAGACCTTTGATAATTCCCTTATCTAAGGAGCAGATTTCAGATAACTTTGGTCAACCAGAACAGGAGCACAAATTAGAGGATGCTGTGGAAGAAGATAAAGAGCTGAAGTGATCTAAAGGGCAGGAGGTCTGGCCTCTAGTGACCCTCAGGCTGTTCTCTGGACCCCGGTTTCCTAATTGGTGAAACAAAGGTTTTAAGACAGTTTCCACGTCTCTCTCCTTGTTAAAAAATATTGACAATGTAATCAGTTTTAACAAGGATTTATGTTGCTAAATATGACCATATAGTTATGTTTTGTAAATATTTATATTTATGTATTTTTTTTGAACTGGAGATGATCATGCTCAATGAGATAAACCAGTCCCCAAAAGTCAAAGATCAAGTGTTTTCTCTGATGTACAAAATCAGGGGCAGGGGAAGAGAAGAAAGATCAGTGGAGAAGATGAAGGGGATTGAAGAGGAGGGAGGAGGGATGGGATAATGAAAGAGAGTAGAATGAATCTGAAGTTTCCTACGTGTGTATATGGATATGCCACAGTGAATCTCACTGCCATGTATATCCATGAGATACTAATTTAAAAACAACTGTAAATAAATTGCAGAAAGATCAGTAGAGTAGAGGGGAGGGAAAGGGGAAGAACTGGGGACTGAATTAGAAAAAATTATATTCTATGCTTTTATAATTATGTCAAAATGAATCACAATGTTATGTATAACTAAAAAGAATGAATATAAAGGAAAAAAAGAAAAAAATATGTATTTTAATATTAAAAATTAATAAATGTACAGAGTAAAAAAAATTCAAGCAATAAAAAGGCAAATGGTTAAAAGTGAATCTTGGTCTTCTCCCAGAGTCTCCCCACCCATTTAGAGGCTGGTTCCTTATATATCCTTCCAGAAATATTCTGTGCATTCTAGAAGTAGAACATGTGTGTATCTTTTGAAAACAAATGGCATGATCAGTGTGTACTCTATCCTGCGTCTTGCCTTTTAAAAAAATTTTGGAAATTGTTATTACAGAATCATCTTGATCTACTTTCTTCTCTGCAAAGACTATAGTATGGTAATTCATCATTCAATAATTAGTTTAACCGGTGTCTGGGTGAATATTTAGTTTATTTTCCTACATCTCCTCTTTAGTTCTCCATGGCCCTCAATTTTTATGACTGGAACATTTAATTTAAAAGGATGTCAGAGATGTCTAAAAAAAAAAAACAGTTGCTACAAATCAGATGTGCTGCTCCTTTTGGGAAATAAAGGTTCACAGTGATCGTCCCTGACCATGACTGCCTTATTTCACATGTGGAGCAAGGAAAGGATGACATCACGGTCCCTGTGTCACCAAGGTAGAAGGGAGAGGAAGCACGTCCTCTCATGGAGTGGATAGGGCTTTTGTGTTGTCATTTAACCCATGTAGGGCCTGCTGCTCCTGGGATGACTGGGTCACTACTAAAAGGTTTGATTAGATTGGAGACCAAAATGTCACTGTCTTTTAAAAGAGTGTATACATGTAAGAGTTAAAAAGAAAAGTTAAAAGGAAATCGCTGGGTTTCCAGATGAACTCCTTACCGAGCAGGTTGAGGGTGGTGCCTGGAGCTGGGAGTGAGAGTAAGAGGATGAGGAGCTGGCGGTCTGAGCGGTGTCCCTTTGGGAGAGACTAAGTCACTTTTTAGGGGTTGGAGTTGGGGAGAGTGGAAAGGCAGTCACAGAGCATCCTGGTGCTCCCAGAGCTCAGGAGCAACGTTGGCACCAGCCACACTGAATAGCCTTGAGGCAGATAGGGCACATACCTTCGGGGGCCAGCAGAGGTAGGGACACTGCAACCTTATTTTGGAGAAAATTTTGTTTAATATTTACCAAAAAGCTTCAAAATAGTTGCCATGGGAAAAACCTAGATTTTGTTGAACTTCCTTCTCTATGGCTCAGCATTAGTTTTATTTAAAATCATCTACATAGATCACTTACATCAAATGTCAGGACGGAGACCTAACAGCCGTAATCTGACCTGAGTGGGGGGTCTCTGGGAACCAGAGAGATGTGTACATTTGTGGCCGGGCAAGGCGGTTTTCTGATCCCACCAGGGGAGGAATGATCCACATGCATTCTCATCACAGGAACCCCCTGCCCCCCGCCCCCCAACTTCTCACCAGTATCACCTAATGTCCTCACAGGGACAGGCTGTGTCTCCAGGGAGATTGTGGATTTTCACTGTGACTCCTGAGTATTATTTATGGCCACCACACTGGTGGAGACTGACTGACACATGGACACAGGCTCGGAGTGCATCTCCTCTCTGTCCATTAAAACAGTTTTCTGGAACGCTCTCTGCATGTCAGTTTTCAGTGTGTGTTCTAGAAAGAAAAGAGAAGAACTTATCAACATCTTCACAGGCTTCTCCCCAACCTGTCATTCCTAAAAGGCTTTTGGTTCAAGTGTCCACTTCCTTGAATTGAAAGCCGTTCAGTGTTTGTATGGACATCTGATAATTATGCCCTGATTCACTTTTCATCTGAGAAGAGACATCATCTTTATCAGCCATTCTTCCCCACTCCCCTTTAAGTGACTCTAATTTCTGCTGGCTAGTATTTGAGGTCATTAGCTCCATGGGACTGGGACCAGTGATCATGGGAACAAGGTCACAGCTTTGCACCAGGTAGAGTCTCTTTCCTGTTGTGAACACCTGCAGGCCAGCCAGCTGCTTTGATGATGTTTCCATGATGCCTGGTGGGGGGTGGGGGGCAGGTTAGTGGGGACAGGTGGCTTAAAACTCAGCCCATCTCAGTCTTTCTGGACACAGGACAAGGCTCTGAGGCTGCCCTGTTGTGCATTAGTAGTTCTATCTTAGAGAAGGATGGTTTAAATAGAAATATAACACACGAGTCTGAGGGATTAATTTTTAAAAATCATCACTCATGGCAAAATTTCCTTGGTGTCCAGGGTTCATTTGTTCAGTCTTCGCTAAGAAGTCAGTGAGTTTCAGGGACTCTGTGGACACTGAGGGGTCCACAAAGAGCAGATAAGACATCGATCCTCCCAGAGCTGCCATAACAATGGACCACAAATTGGATGCCTTAGAATAATGGAAATGGGATCTCTCCCAGTTCTGGAGGCTAGGAGTCTAGAATCCATGTGTTGGCTTCCTCTGAAACCCGTTGAGGAGTCCTTCCTTGTCACTTCCAGACTCCGGTAGTTCCAGGCATTTCTTGGCTGGTGTTAACACAGCTCCACTTCTGTTTCTGTCTTTATATGGTAATCTTCCCTCCCTCGGTCTGTCTTCTCCTTTTCTCTAAAGACAGGGAGACATTGGATATAGGACCCATCCCTATGACCTCATATTAACTTCACTACATCTACCAAGACCTCATTTCCAAATTGGGTCACATTTCCAGGTACTGGAGGTTAGGACTTCAGCATATCTTTTTTATTTTTTATTTTATTTTATTTTTGTGGGGAGGGGCACGGTCCAACCTGTGGCACCACCTGTCTTTAGGAAGCTTCCAATTCAGTGAGGAAACTGATGGAAAAGATGGAATCGGTGCAAAAAGAGGCCCAAGCACGGTACCATATCTAATGGAGGTTACACATGTGCTCATGCGCACACACACCTCCTACACCAAACATATGTCCCTAGTTTGATGAAGAATTGATAAGTAATAGAGGCTCCATGGAGGAGCTTGCCCTGGCATGTGGGCCTTGAAGGATGGGTAGAATTTTAGTTGTTAAAAAAAGGCAGTGATATGTATACAACCAGAGATTTGAAAAATCGTGCTCTATATGTATATTAAGAATTTTAATGCATTCTGCTGTCATATATAAATAGAAAAAAGAGGGCAGTGAAGGGCATTTCAAGCTGAGCATATGTAAAGTCATGATAGCACGTGTGGTCAGGCCTGGAAGGAACTACTTCCAGTAAAAATGTGAGGGAAGGATTGGAGACTGGTTGAGAGATTCTGCTGGAGGGGGTGGGAGAGCTCAGAAGGACATGGACCCAGGAATGGCAGTGGAATGAGAAGTCAGAGACAGATTGTGAGGAGTGCATATGCCTGGTGGAAGATGGCAACGGGTTGGGTAGGTGGGAGGTGGTCAGAGGAGAGCCTAGCCTCAGACTTCCGGTGGGGTTGTCTGGGAGGATGGTGAGGGCTTCCATTGGGATAGGGAGCTCAGGAGGAGAGCACATTGGAAAGGGACGATAATAAGGGACTATGGTGAGTGTAAGATCATTGTAGCTCTAGGTATAGGTGTGCAGCACAGAGTTAGAAATTTGAGCATGGTGTCCTGGAGGAGAGGTTGGGGCTGGAAGTAAGGCTGCCAATGTGATTGTTGAAACCATGGGAGTGGCTAAGGTAACCTCAGGAGAAAGTGGACAGAGGCACAAGAGAAGCTGGGCAATGCTGGAACTTAGGGAGTGCCCATGGGATTGGCGGGGGTGGAGACAGTGGCAGGCCGGAGAGGCAGGGGGGTAGGACTTGAGAGGAGCTGTTGCACCCAGCAGGCTGGCCTGCCTTGCACCAGCTAAGGAGAATGAGAACTGAGGAGGCTGACAGATCTGACAGCTGATGTTCTGTCTGAAAGACTGATCTCGAGAAAACTCTCTCAGTGAAGTGATTGGGACAGAATCTAAATTGTGAGAGGTTAAGGAGGCGTGGAAGGAAGGCAGGAAGGGTCGACTGTCACTCTTGAAAAGTTTTGCAGGGAGAAGTGAGAAGGAAAGGGAAGCAGGGGAAAGAGAAGGAATTTTTAGTTCATCAAGAAGATAGAAAAGGCAGGATAATTAACAATTCAGAATGGAGTGCTAGAAAAAGATAGCAAATGTGGTATCCATAGCGGGAGAGGAGTTTAACTGAGATTCCCAGGGGAATTGTGGGAACACTATAAAGGAGTCACTGTATGAACAAGTCTGAGTCACAAGGAAACTTTTAATCCCTGAGCGTCACTCTCACAGGTGGGCTCCATAGCCCTCCTGAAGACTGAAGAATGGAGTCATCGATTTGGGGATGTGGAATTTTGTGGTTTTCATCTCTGCTGTACCCTACTGACATGATACCTAAGGCTCATTCTGCAGTTCCAGGGACTTCACAGATTCTTATTGCTGTTTCCAAAACTAAGGGATAGCTCTGGCTTCCCAGATAGGCTTTCTCTAGCCCAGGTAATTAAAGCCAAGTAGTACTTCCATCTTGGAAATGGAGGAGCTGTAGGAAACTGACCCGGAAATAACAACGAATTTCTTCCAACACCATGTCCTTCCCTTGCCTCTGCTTCACTATGCATCTGAATTTCTGGGTGTGTGGCATGGGATAGGAGAGCAAGGATGGGGTCAAGAAGTCCAAAGTGTGTGACCTCCACCCTGTGCTGTGATTATTGGGTGCCAAAGGCATCAAGTCAGTCCAGGACTGTGCACAGTGGTAACAGATACAGGAGGGATGGGTTTACGTAGGACTCAAAACCTAGCCCATGCTAGTGGGAAACACAAGAGTTTCTGGGGAAATGCCTATGTACTGATTGCGTGGTTCAGAAGGTAGAGGCCAATTTGCATTGGTTAGAGTGGTAGAGACAGGTTCATGGAGGACATGAGTGGGATGTTGGGATAGATGGGTAAGAAATGGAAATACAATCCCAGGAAGATGGCCAGCACCCTGGAAACAATGTGGCATGTCCTTGAGACAACAAGGCTGGCCAAAGTCGAGGGGAGAGTGTCTGGGAATGAACTGTGATCAGGTGGCATGCACTTGGATTCTGGAGTATCAGGCTTGAACAGGGTGGACTTTTCCCTGAGAGTGGTATCAGGATGAACAGGGTGGACTTTTCCCTGAGAGTGAGTGGGGAGCTACTGGAAGAGAGGGGTCACATGGAAAGTCAGTGTTCTGGAAAGAGAAGCACCTCTCTTTCAATTTTGGTTTGACTGTGAAGAGCTAAGCATTCATGCAAGATGCTTTGGCTGTGTCACCTGCCCTCGTGGGACTCATATACAAGATGGGCAGTTCTTCTTTCCTCTTTTTTTTTTTTTTTTCCCTTGGGAGTCATGGAACTTTCCTCCAGGAACTTGGGTTTACTCCTCCAAACAATTCAGAAGGGAGGTTACTTAAAGCTGAAGGAGAAAAGTTGGTTTTTCACTCTTTCTCTTCCTTTCAACTTTGTTCTCTTGCCTTTAGTCTCTAAGGATCTTAGTAACATTCCTCTTTGGATTTTTCTCTGTTCCCACAATGATTTTAATGAAACCTCCATTGTCCATGGAAAAAAAAACCCAGTGCTTTCCTTTCCTGCAGGGAGATGGTATCTGTTAGGTAATGTACCACCGTACCACCACTGCACACAGGAACTGCCCATCACAGAGCTCCTTGAAGAAATCCTAAAGTAACAATAATAGAACATGTGCCGCGCTCGTAGGATGCAAGGGCTCGTGGGGAGGGGGTGGGGAGCAAAGAAAAGAAACAGATTTTAATGTCAGGCTGACAAGAGTTTATTATACACATCAGTGGTTAAAATAATGACTTTTAAAAAAATTATGAAAAAAGGCTTTCTGGGGCCCTGTTAGAAACCAGCTGTAGTTCCTTGCAGTTGATTTGCTGGGCCCCCGAAAGAGACATCTTGTTTTTCCAGATCCTTTTGAGGATCTTGGCAGGAGGCAGTGGCAGGGTACCCGTTCTCTCCTTGCCCTTGCACGTGGAGCTTCTGTTGAGATGCTTTGTGCGTCTTTGCTCTGAGTTTTTCATTTCACACTCTCCGGGTCACGTAGTGGGTGTAGGGGCCACATGTGGGTGTAGGGGCCACGTGGCATCATCTTTTCATTTGCTTGGAAGCACTGGGATCTTTCCTAAGAAGCAGAAGGCTTGACAGGAGTCTCTGGGGGTGAACAGAGGCCTGAGAACTGAAATCTCAGTTTTCTCATCCAGTTAGAATCTTCTCATGGGAAACCGAGAATGTCGATTGCTAAGTTGTTCCCTGGAGTGAAATCTGGGTGCTGTGTGGCCTGTCCTTCTAGTATAAGACCTTTCATTAAAATTTTGGACTCACTGCAAAGCTTGAAGAAACTCTTAATGTCTTTGACCCAAGTGATGGGATGGCTCAGGACGATCGATCATATGACTGGTCACATGACCACAATGCCCCTCACCCCCATCAAGATCTCCTGTTCTTCCTTGGAGGACCTACACCCTACTTCCTTTTTATTGGCAGCTTCTTTCCCCCCTTGGTTTTTGAACCTGCTGTCAGGGCCCATGTTTTGACGTTGAGCTGAAAGCAAATTCTTTTATGATCATCATTCTATTAATGCCCATGGTCCATGAAGATTATCCCCTAAAATGAAATTACCTCCTGAGATCAAAAGGAGACATGTTCTAATCCTCTGGAAGATGCTGCCAAATAAAATGAAATGCTCTGATGTAGCTGATGGCAATTACATTCTCCTTTCAAAGAGCTAGTGCCCTACCTTCGGGGGGCCTGTGCGGGTAAGGAGGGGAGTGCCCCCTGCTGGTCTTGCCCTGCCCTCCTGTCTGCTTACCTACTGCGTGGCTCTGGTCCTGAGGTGTTCTTGGAGCTCTGCAGAGCTCTGGTCCAGATGATGCCATTGCCCTCTCTGCCTCTTGAAATGGTGCTTTGATCCTGTATTGTTCTTGGCCAAAGTATGGGCGAAAATCCATTTATTCTTCCTTTAGCCAGGACAGATAAGGACTAACAAACAAAACAACGCAAAAAAATAAAACCAGAGTGAAAATGGCAAACTCTTCAGCAAAAGTGAAGAAACGGAGGGGCAGAGAACCAGCTTCAGCTCTTGATTCCGTGTAGACTGGATTGGCACCAGACAGGTGTTGTCTTTAGCTCTTTCACCCAATCCCTGATCACTTCACTCCTTAGGTGGCCTCCTAGCAGTTGCCACCTTTACCTGGAGGCCTCGGCTCTGACCTGCCTTCATTCTCAGGAGCTGAGTGGAAGTTTCTTCCTCTTTCAGAGACCTGCTCTTTCCTGGAGGCTCCCATTTCTGGTCTTGAGTGGTCAGACCAGCTTCACTGACCACCCCAATTCCTAGGGAGCTTTTATTAATAAATCAGAACCCAGGTATTTCTGCAGGTAACTTGATTCTTCAATTAGGAGGAGGTTAAATATCTCTTATTCAAAATACTTGGGACCAGAAATGTTTCAGATTTTGGAGTGATTCAGATTGTAGAATATTTGTATGCACTCTACTGATTGATAATCCCTAATTAAAAAATCCAAAATCTGAAATGTTCTCTGTCATGTTGGTATCAAAAGGTTTGGATTTTGGAGCATTTTTTTAAAAAGTACTGGGGATTTAACTTTTTGCCACTGAGCTACTGCCCCAGCCCTTTTAATTTTTTTTTTTTTTTTGAGACTGGGTCTCACTAAGTTGCCAAGCCTGGTCTTGAACTTGTGAACCTCCTGCCTCAATTTCCTGTGTAGCTGGGATTATAGGTTTGTGCCAACGTACTCAGCTACATTTGGATTTTCAGATTAGGAATATTCAACCTGTATGCATGTTTCATTTTCTTTTTTCTTACATTGAAAGATATTGGGAACATTAAAACTCTTATACACATCATTCCCAGCCAGAGTGAATGGAAAGAAACCCTTTGAAAGAAGAAAGAGAGAGTCCAGTTTCAAACAAGCTTCTGAGCATGTATCATCTCTCTGTAGATTTGGTTTCAATTTCCAGCCAGTCTGTGATGGTTTTATTTTCTACAAATACTCCATTGGGTGCCCCATGCATATGTAACTGTTGGTTGCAGGTCAGGCAGACTACACTCATCTTGTGGGCAAGTTTGTGGAAAAGTGGTTAAATAGAGTTTTGTGGGTGATGAGCTACTTTATAGATTTACATGAAAGAACCCAGCTTAGGTAAATTTGGTGGGATCGTTTGCTTCCAAAATCCCAAATCATATTTAGAAATGTATTTTGACAAAATGAACATAAATCTCCAGTTGGGGTGTAAGGGCAGTGAAGGGGCTACTTGGAGGCTGCATCCTAGACAGTGGGAGAGGACTCCTTGTGGGTGGGGCTGGGGTGAGAGGCTGAGTTTGCCCAACAGCTCTACTAATGAGGTGGAGCACAAGTAAACAGCGAGTTAATGGACTTCCCAGATATGTGAAATTCAGCAGCTGCTGCAAACAGCAGTGAGCCCAGAAAAAAATAAATAAATAAAATAAAGGAAGAGAGAGAGGAAGAGGAATGAAGAGGGCAAGAAAGGGAAGAAGGCCAGCAATGTAAGTCAAAAGCAACAGGGATGAGATTCATTCTTTTTTTTTTTTTTTTTTTTTAAATCCAAACACCATGCATCCTAGAAGCCCATCTAGACAAACAGCCAATTTGAGTCTGCCCTAAGGCTGACCATGGCAGCCCTGGGGAGAGGTTTTCTGGGTTTCTAGGGTCCAGCTATGTGTGTGGTCACAAGCAGAAAAGCTATGAGGTCTAGAAAGTCCATGTGGTCCTTTTGGAGGGAATCAACATCCCTGAATTTAAAAATTCACCATTACTAGCAGATTAAATTTATGTATTATCAAGGGAGTGGTAACAAATTACACTTTGTTACTAATTACAGGACCCCTTTAAAACTGGCCCCTGTTTTATCCTTTTCAGCTTCATCTATTTCTATTTTTAATAGATACCCTAAACCTCAGACAAGGGATATGGCTTGCTGTGCCCATAACACATTCTGCTTTCCCTCTGCTTGGAAGTTCTGCCTAGTATCCTTCCCTTCCCTTCTGTCAGCTCTGGGCAGGCAAAGGAGGGGGGGGGGGCTTCTCTCCTCCCCAGGGACCTCCCTTCCACTGGCCCCAGCAGCCCTCAGCCTTTACCCTGATTGGGGCATTTACTCGCTGCCTTCTTGTTAGTTTCCTTGTCTGTATCTCCTCATAGTTAAGATGCTGGCATGTAGGAGTGAAAAGGGTGTCTGTTTCCTCTCTCAACCCATGTCCCAAATTGTTCCAGTGGCAGGCACCATTAGAACTTAAGAAAGGTTTCCCAACAAGGGGGCAAATGAGGTAATAGTGAATTACAAAGTGAAGGAGTGAGGCGTGGCCAGGTGGCCTCCTCTTTTATACCATGCAAAGTCCCTCCATATGGCCGAGGGGTTGTGGCGAGATCAAGGGGCCCATGGATTTTCCCAGCAGCATCAGTGTTGGGTGCATCTCTGTAGACATGGCCTGCCTGTCCTCCCTACACAGCCAAGCTTGTTTTAGCTATGGTAGCTGTTTAAAGCGGATCCCCAGGCAGGCTGCCAGGTTTGTTATGGTCCTGGAGGGTTTCAGCAGATCGGGGCTGTGCCTGGGGGTTCAGGGTGCAGTGTTCAAGATCTGAAATGGGATCCTCAGGAGTATTGCTGCTGGTTGACATGGATGGTGTTAAGTGGAGACATCTTCTTAGCATCCATCTGGTGGGTGAAGATACCTATTTTGCATACGATGAGGGATGGGAAGTGATAAGGGGCACTGAGGAGTCTAGGAGGTGGGCAGGGGATGGCTCTCTGCGTCTCCTGTGATGGCCAGGCATAAGCTGGGCTGGAGAGGTGAAGCAGCGGCCAGGCTCAGCCTGTGCTGGTTGGCAGGTGAGGGCCACTAGGTGAATGCCCCCGTTGACCACCCAGACTGCTTGGGGTGAAGGGGAAATGCCTGCTTGAGTTTTCCGTCTGAGGAGCAGGGGACTTACCTCTGTGCCTCTATGGAGAGCCAGGGTTCTGCCGAGGTGAGGGTGTACTGAGCAAAGCAGAGAGCTTCCTGCCCTCGCAGGCTCCAGGTCTGACAGTGAAGAGACACTCAAAGAATTCCCAAGGACTGGGAAACTGCAGGGGTGGTGACAAGGGTGACGAAGGAGAGAGAAATGGCAGGCAGAGGTCCTGTAGGAGGGGCTCTTACCCAGCCTGGGAGGTCCAGGAGGGCTCTTTGGGAGTCACATGCTTGAGCCCCAATGTAAAAAGAGGTGCAGGGGTTCTCAGGTGAAGAAGGGAGAGAGGAGTTCTGAAGCAGAAGGGGGACAGCATGGCACTGTCATTTTTTGATGTGATAGATGTCCTCAAGGCATGTGTCTGTGCCTCTCCTGACTGAGGAAAGTGTAGGAGATGAAAGTGAACTGTGCTTTGACGGAGATCTTGTATGACCTTGAGTCATCCTTCTCGCCCAGGTGGGTGCTATAAGTTGAATTGTGTCCCCAGTAAAAAGTTATGTAAGTCACCCCCCAGTACCTCAGAATGGGACTGTATTGGGAAGTAAGGTCCCACAGATGTGGACAAGTTAAGATGAGGTCATTAGGTGAGCTCTAATCCAGTATTACTGATGTCCTCATAAGAAAGGGAAATTTGGACACAGAGACAGACTCAGGGACAGGATGGCTATGTGGGGATGGACGCAGGGCTTGGAGGGATGCTGTCAGAAGCCAGTGAAGGCCTGGGGCTCCCAGAAACTGGAGCGGGGAGCCCTCCAGAAGCCTCTAAAGGAGCAGAGTCCTGCTGACCCCTTGATTTTGAGATTCTAGCCTCTAGAACTTTGAAAGGATATATTTCTGTTCTTTTCAGTTAGCGGTTCTTTGTTATGGCAGCCCTAGGAAACTAAGACGGTAGGGGAAGGAAGAGAAATGAAGGGTTGTGTTGAGGATTACATGAGACATCTTGATACCCAGGACAAGGCTTGGAACATAATAGGTGCTCTATGAATAGCAACGATTGTTGTCTCACCGGGAAGAAAACGGGCAGAGTTCATTTTTTGGGTGGGGGTGGGGTTTGTTTTTATGTTTATTTTTGGAAAAACTGGAAGTACTCAATGGTTAAATTGGGTTGCTGCACACACACACACACACACACACACACATGCACACACACACGATCGGTAGCCATCCTAGAGAATTCTTTACTTACCTGCGCTCAAAAAATTGCTGCCATCAGTCCTCCCCTGATAAGTCTCCAGCTCCTTCATGAGATGACAAAACTTGGAAATGCGGATGGATCACCGTGACCTACGGACGCACTAATAGGTAAATAAATGACTCCCAGGTCCTTTTTGGGTGGCAGTTTTGAAACCAAGACAGGAGGGCACAGAGCCTAGCAGCAGACACAGGCTGAAGCCCAGAGAGTGACGCCCATCCCAGAAGGGGTGACGCGGTGAAGGAAGCCGGGTGGCCGCCCACCTGCTTGGTTCATTGTCCCAAATGAAGGCAGATTGTTCCTGTGGGTCCAGGCTGCTTCCCGTTGCCACTTCCATGCTAGACTGACTCAGGCTCGTCATTACCTGAGGTCTCAGAGACACGGATGGGGGTGGGTCTGCCTGAGTTCCTCCCTTCTTCCCTTTCTATCTGGAACGTGGGGCTCACTCTCACACAGGGAATAGAGAGGTGAGTCTGGAGGCACCTGTTGAGGTCTGTATGTGGGATCCACGTGTTCTCAGGTGATGAGGCTTGGGCGCCATCCCAGGGTCCTCACCACAGTCCTTGGGCACAGTGACAGATCTTTCCTTCAGTGCCACTTCTTCACCTGTAAAGTTGGGATGGCAATGCCAACATGGGATGGCATGAGACAGCCCCTGTCCTCTCCTTCGTTGGTTGTCTGTCTCTACGCAGGAGCTCAGTCCACCTGAGCGGTATTTGCCGGCTCTCTATCCTGAGCTGTGGGCTTCGTGCCTCCTACAGACTGATCGTGGGGTTAATGAAGGCACCGGTTCTGCAGCCGGTTCTGCACAGATTTGCTGAGTGACTGTTGAGTGACACGTAGCTAAGGTTCTACAGCAGCATCTAAGTTACTATTATTATTTTTTTATTTATAGCCCCTCTGTTTTTGTGACATAAAGCCCTAGGGCTGCCCTGGCATGTCATGGAAATCAAAGAAGAGCTTCTGTTATTGCAAGTAGGTTGAGACCCTCCCCTTGTTTTGTCTTCATTCCCTTCCTATCCTTGTCCCTCAGATGATACCCAGAAGGAGCTATTTGAATGCCTATGCTTGGACCAGAAGGACGAAAAACTGCTGGCACCCACGTCTAGAGAAGGGGATTATTCCACAGAAAGACTTAGGGCTTTGGGTCCTTGAGATCAGGGTCAGGTCACAGCTGACAGCCTTAGTGGACAGGAGTCTCTCCTATGATTCAAGTCCTGCAGAGAAAGCATCTTCCCATGAATCGATCCTCACTCCTAACTCAGAGCCCTACCATTGAGCTTTGTTAGTAAAAGGTGCAACGTATTAGGCCTCAGCTTCTACGAAACTGTTTTTTGTACTCCTGTATTTCGTATTATGTCTCCCTCACCAGATGGGGCCACAATCTCATCTGGTTATGGCCTACATTTTTTTTTCTCTCACCCACAAATAAACACCTGGATGAGGAGCTCCCTGAGGGTGGAGGCATCTCATCTGGAATCTCTGGGAAGGACACACACAGACCTTCTGTGCACGGAACTGGCTCTTCTTCAGATTTTCTTTTATTGTCCTACATAGAATCTTCACTTGTTCTTGTAAAAAATTCTTTCCTAGAACAATTTATTTTGTGTTGTTTTTTAAAAGACAATAATTGGGCTTCTGTCACACTCTTTGGAAAACTATCTTAGCTATGCAGCCTGTTCACTTGCAACCAAAAAAAAATTCATATTCTTTCATCCATATGCTCATAGAAGATAAAACCGAAATAGCTTGTTTTATATTACTGGTATTAAAATGACAAATATGCCCCCAAATATCAAGTGGGTAGACCAGTGCAGATTTGAATTCCACCTGGAGGAGGAGACATTATTTCTGACAAAATTGTTATTTTATCTCTCCATCCATCCATCCATCCATCCATCCATCCAGCAAGCCAGCCATCCATCCATTCTTCATTCACTGAGCATTTACTTAATGCAAGTCTCTGAGACAAAAGGGTGAGTGGTAAACACCGAATAGAGAGAGGTCAAGGAAGTCATGTGAGGAGCAGCTATTCCTCCTTTTACTCTTTCATTGTTTTTAGGACCTGATATAGAAACAAACTTATTTGTGCCTTTTAACTCTGTTATATCTCAAGGAAACTATTGGTTTAGTGTGTAGGAATTGGGTTTTCTGGCTTACAGATTGCTAATTTTTCCTTCTTTCTCTTATTTCCCTGAATATTCCATCCCTTCTGTGTCCCTCCCTCAGCAATAACTGGACAGTTGGAAATGGATGGAAGAAGACCGATAAATTTTAGTTTTGCTTTTTATTAGGCACTCCGACGATGAAAGGTGAATTCAGAACTCAAAATCCTAAAACGACCTTTCTATATCAAATGTGACTTGGGAGTATTTGGGTTTTCCCTCTCCTGGCCTTGTGGCATGGTGACGTGGCCCTTGTCTACAGACTCACTTCGTTCCTGATGTTAACTGCGGGTTAAATCAGCCTCACACCAGAGTTATTCTGGAGAAGAGATGCCTCGTGTGGGGTCTGGTATCTGTGGATGCTTGGTAAATATCACTGTCTTCCTTCTTCCTCTGGTTTTTCAAGATAACAGGCAGTAGTCACCTAAGACAGGTTGATGAGACAGTTCAGTCCCTGCTGGGGTTTGAGGGTGTCTTGCAAAAGCGTATGTTTTGGAAACTTGATCGTTAGTGTGGTGATGTGAGGGGAGGTAGAACCTTCAAGAGGTGGGGCCTAGTTGGGTGGTTAGGTCATCCCAGGGTGCTGTTCTTGGAAGAAATTCATCCTGCTATTATGGAGTAAGTTTATTCTTGCCAGAGTAGGCTACCTGTGTGCTTGACCTTGTCTGCTTCTCTGCCACATGGTGATGTAGCATATGGGATCCTAACCAGAGGCTAAACAGATGAGGCTACTCAATCTTAGACTTTCAGCTTCCAAAACTGTGAGCTAAACAAACCTCTTTTCTTTGTAATGTTCTCTGTATCAGGTGTTTTGCTACAGTTACAGAAAATGGACCAATACGGTGCCATATTTTGAGATACAGTTTAACTTCTATGCTTATTAAGAGCTATGAAATTTGGCCTAGGAAGACTAGAGGTCAAGTCAGTGGTCTTGACCTTGCCAAGTAACATACAGTGTGATCTTAGGTAGTTCTCAGCCCTTCATTTTCTCTTGTTTTACTATCTGGCAGATGGAAGCCTGGGTGGTCTCCTCTTTTCCCCAGGGCAGCCAGGAGGTACGGATGAGATAATGTGGGTGAAGCATTTTGAGATGTCTAAAGCTTACAAATACCAGAGACTTACTATCATGTCTATTTGGACATGTCACAATTAAATTTCAGTTCCTTTCTCGGTGTTACTTCTTCAGGCATGTCTTTCATATGCCATGGTTAATGCATCCTTGTCCCTAATCTGTGGAGCTTGGCTCCAGGGGATGCTGGGGGCCTGAACTACTATTGCACTCTCATGATTTTTTTTTTTTTTTTGTGGAGAGAAGCAGCAATCTTTATTTCACCTGCTTAAAACTGTAGTTGCAGAAGAATTTGGCTCTGACTTTCCAAAATAAATTTACCTTTGGGCTGAGTCCAAGAGTGGAAATTTTTAGCTGAAAACCATAGCTCATCAGAAAAAATAGGAGTGACTGAAAACTGGGGTATAGGTATCCATCAGAGAGGGCTGGGTGTAACCCACTCAGACCTTCCTTGCTCTCCTTGCCCACTGGTGAAGGCTTGGCAGAATGAAGGAGGCATGAAAATTCTTGGGATTTATCCCCCCTCCCCGCCCCCACACACTGCCAACTGTCAGATAAACCTTAAAGCTTTAGCTTCTGGAGTTATGGGTGGGCTTGCTTCTGTTTTGTGGGTTTGGTAATATTTTATAATATTTGTGTAATTATTTCTCTCAGCTGAATATCCCTGCATGTCCTTTGACATGATGGTGGTACAGGTAGCTTTACCAGGCATAGCTCCTCTAATCCGCAGAGTGTCAAGAAGGTGCTTATTTTCAGATCAAAAGCTGCTGACCTGATTAAGCCTTCTGTCTTGCCCTGGAGCTCAGGATAATGAATTTGTCCAGTGCAGTGGCTGGCAGGATCTGGGGGCTTTTTGAAGATGGTTTTGAGCCTGGGTGCTGAGCAGGGCTTTTATACCAACCTTCAGATGCTTCAAGTCAGATGTGTTCATTGGCGCTCCGGGTGTGGCTTTCTATCCCCGTCCACAGGTCACTGTAGCAGATGAAGGGATCTCTGGCTCTTTGCAGTTGGCCCTTGAATTTGACAGTGTTGGAGGACTAGAAATCATTTCTCCCAGGGATTTCTCCTGCAGAGTCATGTCCTAGTAGGAGCTTGGGGACTGGGACAGAGTAAGGAGGTGTGGAAGCTCTGGGGGAAAAGGATTCTGAGCCTCTGCCGGGGTAGAACTGCCACAGGCTGGCCAGGAGACTGGGGTTTCACAGCTGCTGTCGCAGTTGGCAAGAGAGAGCGGCTCTGGAGTGAAGTGTTACCCAGGATCGCCTTAAACTCTCAATGGAAAACCTCCCTCCACTTTCAGCAGAGGAAATAAATGCACATGAATGGCCATGAGAAAATGAGGCTCTGAAAGTACCCTGTTCCTTTTCATTTTCACGTTGCTTCTTTCCCCTGAATCTTCCTGCCCTTGTTCCCAACCCTATTCTGTGGTTCTGCTCATTGTCGTTCAGGTTCAGGGGAGTCTTGGCCCGGATGCCTGGCTCCACCCTATTAGGAGTCAAGACTGGAATCTAGAATGGTCTTAGCTCTTGGATCCGCTTTGATTTAAATGAAAGTTTGCATGTGTCACAGTCTCCGGTGTCCTATCCCAGTAGCATCTTCTCTGTTCATCCTGAGGAAAGAATGTGGTATTGGCTGCGTGACAAGTTGGCCCCACCCCAATGAATTAAATTCCGGTAGAAGGAAAAATGGAAACCCCTGTCTTCCCTATGAGAGAGAATCTGGGAACACTGCAGGTGACTCATAGGTAAGAGCTTTGAATAATAGCAAGAAATACCTTACATTTGAACTGTGTCTTTTTGTTACCAAATTGCTTTCTCATTTCTATTCCTGTGACAAAAAACCTGGGGTCAAGAGGAACTAAGTGTTCTGCTCAAGATCCCATAGCAAATAAATGAGGATACACATAAACCTGGTCGACTTTTCATAGGTCAGTGGGAAACTGAATCTATTTTCTACTTTTCCTTGGGAACTAGCTCATTTCCCCTAAGGACAGGGGTCCCAACCAACATAACTCTGTGATTTTTAAGACTCTTTTATTCCTCACCGTCCATCAGACACCACATCCCAGTTTGTAAAAGCTGGCTTTTGATGACTTCAGTGACAGTCCCCTCAAGGTCACAGTTCATTATTTCACAGGCACATCTTCCCTGGCTAGAGCATGTGTCCCGGAACTTGCCAGGTCTGTGGGTGTGCAGGCCTGTGTCTCAGTTCTCATCTGTATTCGTCAGCTTTTCAGTACCACAACAAATACCTAAGAAAACCAACTTATAAAGCAGAAAGGTTTATTTTGGCTCACTGTTTTAGTGGTTTCAGTCCATGATTGGTTGGCCTGGTTGCTTTGTGCCTGTGGTAGCAACATCATGGGGGAGGGGAGGAAGCATGCAGCAGAGCAAAACAGCTCATCTCACAGTTGGGAAGCAAAAGAGAGAAAGAGGAGTAGACCAGGGTCCCCTAACCCTCTAGTCAGCCCTCCTGAGCCCCACCTCTTAAGGTTCTACCACCTCTCAATACAGTCTCCTAGGGAGGCCAAGCCTCCAACATTTGGGTGTTTGGGGGACTTTTAAGATCCAAACTCCAGCACCATCTCCCAAATGCGGAGCTGCAGTAGTTCTTGTACTCATCAAGACAGAGTCCTAGCCAAGATTGTAATTGTTACCAAACATCTGAATTCACTGGAAAGGCAGGAAGGGTGAGTGGATAATAATACCTTATATTCCCATATAAAGCTTTATACTTTCCAGCACCATTTAAACATTGATTATCTCATTCTAACTTCAGAACAGCCTTTATTATCTCCATTTGACAGATGGGGGAAAAAATGGAGGCATAGAAAATTTGTCACTTGACCAAGGTCACAAAGCTAACTTGTAGCTGTTTTTGATTTTTGCTGCTCTCCCTGCCCTGGCTTCTTCCGGGGGAGGCTTTGTCTGTTCATGGAAGTCAAGGATGGGGCGCTCACACAGTTCTCCCTGAGCCCCTGCTTTTGAGGAGCTGCAGTGGGGGAGGGTGAACGTTGCTTCTGTGGCTTCTCATGTCTGTGGGACACAGTTCGTGACGAATATGGAATAAAATGGAAACAGCTCCTGCTTCCTTCCCACACAGACGAGTTGAGAGTCTGCTTCTGACGTGAGAGCCAGCATGGAGGGGGAGGTGGCTCTGAGTGTCCCCTTCTCCTTGGCTCCTGGTTGCTAAGCCGGGAAGCAGACCTGGGGGTCCCAGGCATGAAGCGCCAGCTAGCCAGGCCAGAGTGTCCTGCAGCGCCACTTGTGCCTGGTACCTTGCAAGGATGCAGGATGCATTCATGTCTCTTCTTTCATTCAGCAGACACACACCGGGGCCTCCTCTCTGGCAGGCAGTGTGCAAGGGGAGCTGGGGATGCCTCAGAGATCTATTCACAGTTCTCGTCCCTCAATGGGTTCCAGAGTCCATTGTGTCATTCTCCCTGCACATCACAGTTTGGTCATCGGGGGCCATGGGATTCCCTTTAATGGCTTCCAGGGCAGAGGAAGTTGCTGACCTATGCAAGAGCTCCAGTCCAGGACCTTTAAGTGCCACAGAGCAAAAGACATGAGGTCAGTTGTAGCAAGGGCAACCTTCGTGTTCTGGATAAATAGCTACATGGTCCCTCTTTTTCCTTTATGTCCTTATATTGCCAGGTGTGACCACGTGACTAAATTCTGGCCAGTGGAATGTGGGTTAAAGGATTAAGTGCCTCTTCTAGGCCAGTCCACAAAATCCTCCTGGGCCAGTCAGTGCCCAGGGTTGCCTTCCTCTTTCACTGGCTCAAAGCAGCCAGTCACTGGGTCTTGGCCACGGTTTGAAAGTGGCAGACTCCCAAGGGGGAAGGAACGTAGGTCCCCAAATCCTTGCTTAGACAAGAGCTAGTCTTATGTGAATAGGAGCATACAGTTTGGACTTCGGTTACATCAAGCCATTGATATTGGGGAATTTTCCTGTTACCCTGATAGACTAGTTCCAGGGACATGAGTGCTATCTTGAGTCAGGCACCTAATCCATCTGGATCAAACAATTGACATTTGTGGAACTTCTTGGTCTGCTTCTTCTAGATTAGTGTCCCTGCTTTGAGCCCCTTCGAAGTGAAAAAGCTTAGGAGGTGAGTTGAGGTTTTCTCAACCCCATTACTAAGAGACGAAATTGGGCTTGGGCCTCTAGGGATTGCCTCTTGGTGGCAGGTGCTGGTCAGGAGCACCCTGGGCTGGGGCCAGCACACTCAGCAGGCCCTGCCAGGCCAGAGTGGCAGCTGCTCCAACCAGGCCAAGACCCATGCACTGGGCTCTCAACCTTCCTGGGTCAAGGCCAGAAGGCCAATGTGGTGGAAGATGCCCCTGTTCTAGCAGCCCTTGGCTCTTGCTCCATTCCCTACATCTGCCAGCTATGTGACCTTGGACAAGGCCCTTCTCTGGCCCTCAGCGTGATTCCTTTCCTATGCCAGGTGTGGACTAGATGATCTCAGATATTTATGAGTAGGAATTTTGAAAGCTTTAGTATAGTACAGACTACACCCCCGGAGTTTCTAGAGTTCCTGAGCCACCCAATCCCATCCCAGATTCCAAGGCTATGGCTCTGTCGTTGCTGGGGAATGTGGTCAAATAGCACTTTGATTTTCTCTGTGACCATAAATCAGTGACTTCCAAATCTAAACTCTTTTAAAAGAAATAGTAAACATCCCATCTCCAACCCCCACCTCCATTAACCTGGATGATATCCTCCTGTGGGGAGAGATGTCACTGGGCCCATTTATCTTATTAATGAACACACACACAGCAAGGCCTTAGTGCTGGGCACTGTTCTCAGAGATTTTTGTATCTTAACCCAGTTAATTCCTGTAACAACTGGATGGTTTTCCTACTACCCTCATCTTCATAAGGCAGGTGAGAGAATGGAGGTCTCCAGATTTTAAGGAACATGCCCCAGATTTTTTTAGCTTGTGAGAGGTCAACCTGAGATTTGAACCCAGGGCTTCTAAGTCCATGCCCTCGACCATGGTGGTACACAGCCTCTCCTAAGTGCCCTGCCAACGTTTACACATCCTCAGGTGCATCTTGTTGGGGGCTTTGCTTCTTACTTTAGAATCATAGCCCTGGATGGTCTGGTCTTAGCTGAATGTATTTAGGTCTGTTTTCTCCTGTAAAATTTCCTGCATGTTTTCCTACTTGTAAAGACTGCCCATAGATTAATGATTCCATTACCAGGCCCCTGGCCAGGACTCCCAGTCCCAAGAAGTGGCAGGAGAAGTCTCTGGACATCGTGGCTCCAGCATGGCCCAGGGTGTACCCGGGGCCTGGGGAGCTGCTGTCACAGGGATTTACAACTGTACTAACTGACATCTTGTTTTTGCCAGGACCAATGAGCACAGCAGGGCCTGACTGAAATACCATTGTTTGCCACCCCTGTTCCCAGCACTGATGCAGGCAGACCCTTGCCCCTGTGGGTTACGGGTATTTGACCGCCCAGCAGACACAGCTTAACTTGTTTGGGGTTGAACCATGGATGTATGGAGAGAGCGGGAGTTTGCTTTTTCTCCTCTCTGCTTAACATTAGACAGGAAAATCTGGCCAGACAGGCATGTCACATCTGATTGACAACTATTCCAAGGGTTCAGCCTTTCTTCCAGGTTGCTGCTCCTTTCCTGACCCCTCCTGAGCCTCTCATGCACCAGGCTTTCAGAGTGAAGTGGGTGGGAAGAGCGGTTAAGAGCTTTGCAACCACCTGGACAGATTTGCAACTCAAGCCCGGTTCCCGACCTCAGTGCCAACATGCTCAGCACAGCCCGGTGAGCTCTCAGGATGTGTCTAAATGCCCGGCTGCAGACCTACATCTTGCTTCACTCTGGGAAGCTATATGGCAACTTCTGAGTATGTGCCCGTCCAGGAACTGAGGCAGAATATTTTTTGACACGTCCCTTTGGTGTTAGATTGGCTTCCCTGAACATGTGAACTGAAGGGAAGTTCTTCCTGCTGGCCTTCAGAGAAACAGATACGTTCACCCTGGCCATGCTATGAGTTTTGGGGGAGACCCACAGGACTTCCTGGTGTGAAAAAATAGTTCACTTGCTGGGGAGCTTGGCATTTGTCATCAAGGAAAATCCATAAGGCCAATCACAAATTATTTAGAGGAAGTGAGTACAACAAATGCAGCCCCCCCCCAATATATATTAAGTGATGTACAGGATGTCGTCAAGGATCTTTAGGATTCCGGTGGTCTCTGATCCATTCATCCATCAAGGTGTGAATACAAGGAAGCCTCTAGGACCTTCCCCCAATCCATTCCACTTCTTAGAGGTACAACCTTGGGCAAAGTACTCATCCATCCACTCTGGGTTTCCTTATCTAAAAGACAGGAATGAGAGTCCCTACTTCATGGAATTATTATGAGGACCAATGTAATAGCCAATACTTGTAGGGAACTTATCACGGTGCTGAGCACATCATAAGCAAGAGGGTCTGGACGTAGTGACCAAGAGCAAGCACTCTGGCCAGGCTGCCTGACTGTAATACTACTATACTATCCCAGCTCTACTACTAACCTCTGTGTGACCTGGTGTAAGTTATTTAACATCTCCATGTCTTAATTTCCTCATCTGTAAAATGAGAATTAAAAAATCCTAGTTCACAGAATCACTGTGAGGATTAAATGCATCAATATTTGTGAAGCCCGTAGAACAGTGGGTGATGCCTAAAAGCACCAAGTTTTTGTTAAATAATGCCAAATGCCAAGTGCCAATGTCTCAGCTGGCACTGAATCACGAGCCACCACACAGCTTTGTAGGTTCAAACAGCAATTCTTTATTCCCGATCTCACACCAGCCTCCACACACGTTCAGGGGCAGTCTCGTTCTGCCCTCACAATTCACCTACTCCACGAGGCTTTTTCCAAATCCCATTTTAATCTCAGGAGAACTCAACAGGAACAAGCAGCAGGAACACCCTAATCCCAGCAGCAATAATCTTCAACCTCAACTTCCCTAAAACCCATATTCTTAAACCGGGAACACCCTAAACCCAAGGACCGGGATACTTCCTCAAACCTGCAGGATACTTCCTCAAACCTGGATCCACCCTCGATCACCTTGAGCAGGGTCATCTTACTAAAGCACACAAGCAAGGTCGCAGCAAATTTCCAAGGCAAGTCCATTTAACATGGGGTACACTGGCAAGGATTACGATGCGTCAATACCTACTTGGTAATGGCCCTCAGCAAAATAAAATACATAGAAAACCATTTTGACTTTTTTTTTGTTATCTTTCCATTAGTAATGACTTTATATTAGCCCCATAAAGGAGGCAGGACAGGCATTGTTATTTCACTCTGCAGGTGAAAGGTTAAGTAACAGGCATATCTCCAGTTTAGACTTTGCCATTTGCCTGGTTTCCATGCCCCTGGGTGCCACTCTGACCCACTCACTACCCTACTGTCTGTTCCTGGTGCCTTAACCTGGTCATCCTGTTTCCCCTGTAAAATGTCCTGATGGAGACCCAGACTGTTGGTGGCCTCCAGGAAAAGTTCCCCTGCTTAGCAAGACCTACAGAGCTCGTGACCAGTTGCACTGGCTCATCCTACCATTATTTGCAATCCCTTCATGACCTGTCACACCTTGGGGGCTGGACACACTGTTCCCTCTGCAAGGAATGATCTTTTGCTTCTCCTCCATCCAGCTACGTCCACTCCTCCTTGCTCCAATAGAGTCAGGCTGTCCTCCTCAGGGCTCCCCTCTGCTTGGCTCTGGTGCCCATTGTGTGGTCCTCGTTTGTTTGGGGCGCTCAGCTTCTCCAGTACACTTCCTTTTCCTTCATGGACAGGGATCCATGTGTCGTTTATCTTTATATTCACCCCACACTTCTATCTCCTTGTGTCTGCAAGTCCATCTGGCATATGGAAAGTGCTCAGAGATTTTGAATGGATGAATAATGACAAAACTGTTCTTTGCCGTGATGCACATCATGATTTTAAAAGCCTTCACGCTTTCGATTTTCCTCCTGGCCCTGGCCTGGTGCTGACTTGCCTTCGACAAACTAGCACATCTTCCTGGGCCTCAGTTTCTCCATCTGTAAATGATCTGTAGTTGTCTTCACCTCAAGCACCTTGTGGATGGATGATTCTTTCAGAGTGTATTTGGAAGTGGATGCTTATTTAAGGATGAGTTTGGAATCAGGCTTTAGTCACACAGAGGGACACTGTTTCTGCACATCTTGCCCTTGGACTCTGCAGTTGATCACCTTGCCAGATGGGAACAGCCACAGGAGAGCAAAAGCCTGAAGGTGGCTAATAATGTGTATTTGTCTGTGCCCTACATAGTTGTGCAACGCTTGGCGGTAATGGATAGCTGTAAGAACTCATTATGTCCCATGTAGCTGCAGGGATGTGCATCTTCCTCCTGGGTTGCCGATCAGGAGGCTGAACCCACAGAGAGGGAACCATCCAGTGCTCATCAGTAATCATTGCTGCTGTAAGAAAATTCAGCCTGTGCACATTCAAACCATTAACACCGTGGAGAGTTATTAATACAACCCAAATGGTTCTTCATTAAGAAAGAATCCATGGACATGTCTTTAAATAGGAACCCATAAATGTCTGTAGGTTGAAAAATTCAAATCTCCATAATAAAGAGTGTGGCAGGTCCGGAAAGGGGAGGTAGAAAAGGCTAAAGCCGTGGTAGTAGCGTTCACAGATGGTGCATCAGAAATGAAGATAAAACACCTCTCAAAAAGCAAGTTTCTCTGGAAATAGATGTGGATTTGCAGAAGTTCCATTTACAGGCACCTGTTTCAGAAGCAGGTCTTTGGTTTTTCCAGAGGGACCCATAATAATCTTTATTTCCACAAAAGACCTTTTCTTCTGCAACCATTGGTTTGCAAACTTTTGCATTTTTTGAAACAGTAAAATGCCTCCTCCCGCCATCCCTCATCCTTGGAGAGGGGAGTGAACTGACCTAGAGCCATGTTCTTCTAATTTTAACCAAGTAAGAATTCAAACAACAAATTTGCTATCATAATTATTTCATGAACAAGAAGAACATTTACTTCAATAATGAAATATGCTTGTATTGAGAGTTATTATGCCCAAACACTATGCAAAGTAGTGGCTGATGAGTGACAGACAAGACAGGCTCGGCCCCTGCTCCAGTGGAACTTGGAGTTGGGTGTGGGTCAACAAGTAAGTACACCTCTTTAAAGGGCTATGTAGGAGAACGAGGGGAAGAGGCCTGCCTTAGGGTGGCATGGCCAGGGAGAGACTCTGTGAAAGGGACAATTAAACTGAGACATTGGAGGAGGAAGGAGTTGCAGATGGAAAGTGTTCCAGGCAGAGCAAACTGCACATGGGAAAGAACTAGCTGTGCTCATGGCAAAACAGTGGAAAAATGGGGAAAGACACATCTCAGAATAAAGGATGGCTCTTTAAGTACCTTCAGTTTTATGAAAACTTACAGGAGTGTGTGTCTTTCTGTTCACCTCCCTCCCTCCCCTGTTATACTGTGGCTAGTGGAAGTTTTCTTGGCCAACACTACTAATCCTGTTAAAGAGGTCCTCTCCTTTGAGTGTAGGGGGCGAGGATCATGGGAGAATAGGGGCATCAAGGGTAGACTTAATAGATGTCTTCTGGACTCTGGGCCCAGTTCGTCTCCAGCCTGGGAAGCCTCTCCCCCAGAACCAAGGCAGACCTGAGGCCCTGGCTTTGGGCCTGAAGGCATGTGAATGAGCCAGTGGCCGCTTCATGGTGTGAGTGTTGGGTGAGCAGACAGCTCTCGGCCTCCAGGTTGACACCATCTGCAGGTCCCTCCCTGGGCTCTGTTGTTTTCCTGAGGCAGGCTAGAATTGTTCCCTGGTACAAAATGAGGCTGGGCTTCTCCGAGCTTTTCCACAGGCAAGCGACAAAGAGTGCAGGCTGGATGAGTAACTCATTCGCTCACCAACAGACATCCTGGAACGCTGGCTGTGCGAGAGCACAGAAGTGCCCACCAGCAGATGCCCCTGGTCTGGACTTAGGAGTCGTTGCTCTGGGTCATCCTTGTGTGTATTGATGGGCTTGGTCACCTCTACCAGGCGGATGCCCCTACTGGAGGAAGCTTCTTGTCTCCTTGCTTTCTGACCCTTTGACACCGATGCCCGGTGCCAGTGAATCCCCTGAATTATGTCACCGCTCTTTGGAGCCCCAGGGAACTCAGAGTCCTTAAAGATAGAGCTGGTTTTCCTCTCTGGCCAATTCTGGCTCCTCTTCTTGGAGGAGGTCCCCCTCCCTTTGTTTTTATCTCTTCATTGTCCCTCATTGTCATGGAGTTTCTGAGAAGCAAGGGGCTCCGGCTCATCTCTCCCAAAGTCTTGGCTTCTCCTCTGGGATTTTCTACAAGTGTTGGTCTCTTGTCTCCATAGAAACGGGCTAGTATATTCTAAAGAGTTGGATCCCTTTCAGAAATAAAATCTGCGCAGTGAGGGGATGAAGAAGAGGAGATCTGGGAAGGGAGGGCTGTGAGGGGTGGCCTCTTGAGAGCCCTCTGCCTTCCTTATACCACTTCACACCCCACAGCCCCGAGATAAGGCATGGTTGCTGCCATCTTACAGAGCAGGAAACTGAGTCTTGGGATGTCAACCATGCTGCCCAAGGTCACTCAGCTTTTCGGTGGTAGAACCAAGGTTCGAGCCCGGGCCTTTGGAGCCCAGAGCCCCGACATGTGGTAGCATGCTATGGTGCTTTGCTTCCTGGGCTGACCAGGGGCTCCAGCTGTGTCCTGGTGAAGTCATGTTATTTCTCCCCCTCTTCCATCTCCTAACTGCTGGTTCAGTTTTTCTTGCTTCTTGCCACCTACCCTCATCTCATACACTGCCTTTCTTGGGTTACTTGGTTAGATATTTCTTCTCTTTCCCCTATTTTGGGAGCAGCATAGGGTCTGATGGCTTGGGACAGGTGGAGCAATGTTAACTAAAGACAAATGGAAGCCCACAAGGCCTATCTCTATTGTTCTTCCTCCCCTTTCTGTAGTGCTCCCTACCCCCAAAGCACCCCTGAGTATTCTCTCTGGCCTAAGGCCCAGGGGTCTCTGCTCCCAGTGCTGGACCCACCTTCTCAGCTGAGTTCTACCCATTAAACAGCTACTTCAGTTTTTTGCTTTTAAAGCACCTGCAAACCCTACGTTCCCCTCCTTTGTCTTTCTGCATCTGCCTCATGAACAGGGGCCCAGGCAATACTAGAATTCTCAGGTCAAGGCTGGTACCATGGCAATAGTCCTGCTGTCCTGAACCTGTCCAATGCCTTTGGGAGAAAGAATGGGGATCCCACTGCCTGCTCCAGAATATGATGGGCCAGAGGAGCATGATGTAACTGCTGTGGAGGAGGAGGAGCTTAATCCTCTCGTTGCTTCAGGTTGTTCGTGTGTCTGTCACATTGCACGGGAAGGAGAGCTGGACTTGTGAGTTAAGAAGCAGCACTTGGATCCCAACTGCTTTGTCCTCTCTGTCAATAAGCCAATCTCTCTATCCATCACCTACTTTTCTATCTACTTATCTACACATGGGTACATGTGCTAAACACAGCTGTATACGTGGTTTGGAGAGTTTTGCTTGCTTAAGGAAAGCTGCATAGAGCCCCCTCCAAAAGTATATTGTATGCTTACTGCGTATCTGCCGGTCCTGTGGGGCATATTGTGCCCCTTTTGTTTAATTCTTCAGTCTGTCCTGACTGCAGGAAAGGGATCCTGCGGCTTCTTGCCTGACAGCTTGGGTCTTTGGTGGCGATGACCA
The DNA here is from genome assembly GCF_045843805.1 of Urocitellus parryii. Lineage (NCBI taxonomy): Eukaryota > Metazoa > Chordata > Mammalia > Rodentia > Sciuridae > Urocitellus > Urocitellus parryii. Next base: position 67,617,026 of record NC_135542.1, read on the forward strand.
TGCTAGAGTAGTCTGTGTGGATGCCAGCTCCTGTCTCTATGCTGGGTTCCTGTAGATGAGGAGGCAGAGGCGGGATGAGCCAGTGGCCTCATGTGGCTGTTAACCGTGGGTAGAAGACTGGGCAGAGGATGCCCTAGTATCACAGGCTTACTCTCCAGCAGATGGGCATTTGTGCCCCAGCCCCAGCTGTTGTCTTTTGCAGACATAAAAAGAAAAATAGGATGAATTCCTTGAGAAACTGAAGGATGCTTGTAAAGAATCCTTTTAGGGTAGCCTTTGTTTTTTTGGTGAATATGCCAAGAGTCTCAGCCTTGCAGACCAAGATCAAGGGCTTGTCGGGTTCCCAGCCTCTGCACCATTGACATTTGGGGAA